>NC_042980.1:36316352-36321352 GCF_901001165.1 Salmo trutta
TGCTGCTTATATACATACAGTTGAAGTCGGAAGTTTACATAAACTAGTTTTAATGACTCCAAGCTAAGTGTTTCAACCACTCCACAAATTTCTTGTTAACAAACTATAGTTTTGATAAGTCGGTTAGGACATCTACTTACATTTACATTACATTACATTTAAGTCATTTAGCAGACGCTCTTATCCAGAGCGACTTACAAATTGGTGCATTCACCTTATGATATCCAGTGGAACAACCACTTTACAATAGTGCATCTAAATCTTTTAAGGGGGGGGGGGTTAGAAGGATTACTTTATCCTATCCATATCTCCCTCCATTCTCCCCCTTTCCCTTTTTCTTCTTATTTCTCTCTCTCCCTATACCTCTCTCTCTCCCTATACCTCTCTCTCTCCCTATACCTCTCTCTCTCCCTATACCTCTCTCTCTCCCTATACCTCTCTCTCTCCTATACCTCTCTCTCTCCCTATACCTCTCTCTCTCCCTATACCTCTCTCTCCCTATACCTCTCTCCTCCCTACCTCTCTCTCTCCTATACCTCTCTCTCTCCCTATACCTCTCTCTCTCCCTATACTCTCTCTCTCCCTATACCTCTCTCTCTCCCTATACCTCTCTCTCTCCCTATACCTCTCTCTCTCCCTATACCTCTCTCTCTCCCTATACCTCTCTCTCTCCCTATACCTCTCTCTCTCCCTATACCTCTCTCTCTCCCTATACCTCTCTCTCTCCCTATACCTCTCTCTCTCCCTATACCTCTCTCTCTCCCTATACCTCTCTCTCTCCCTATACCTCTCTCTCTCCCTTTACCTCTCTCTCTCCCTATACCTCTCTCTCTCCCTATACCTCTCTCTCTCCCTATCCCTCTCTCTCTCCCTATACCTCTCTCTCTCCCTATACCTCTCTCTCTCCCTATACCTCTCTCTCTCCCTATACCTCTCTCTCTCCCTATACCTCTCTCTCTCCCTATACCTCTCTCTCTCCCTATACCTCTCTCTCTCCCTATACCTCTCTCTCTCCCTATACCTCTCTCTCTCCCTATACCTCTCTCTCTCCCTATACCTCTCTCTCTCCCTATTCCTCTCTCTCTCCCTATACCTCTCTCTCTCCCTATACCTCTCTCTCTCCCTATACCTCTCTCTCTCCCTATACCTCTCTCTCTCCCTATACCTCTCTCTTTCTTGTTTTTCTCTCTCTTTTTCTGTTCCCACTCTTCTCTCTTGTTTTTTTCCTCTCTCTCTCTCTCTCTCTCTCTCTCTCTCTCTCTCTCTCTCTTCTTTCTCTTCACAGCCCAGGGACCACCCACCAATCAGTCTCTGTTAAACTCTAAGCTCTCTCTCCACAACCTCATTCTCTCCCTCACTTCCTTCTCTCCAGTGCTCTCTCTCTCTCTCTAAATTCAATTCAATTTTAATTTAAGAGCTTTATTGGCATGGGGAACATATGTTAGCATATGTTAACATTGCCAAAGCAAGTAAAGTAGATAATAATTTGTAGATTTGATAGGGAAGCTGAGAGGTCAAATATACTGTTTAGGTTTTCTACTGCCAAGTTTACGCCTTCACTGTTACAGTGGAACATTTTGTCCAGTAAGTTGTCTAAAAGGGATTGAATTTGTTGTTGCCTAATTGTTTCCTTCCATCTATAGCATTTCTTAATATTATTCAGTTTCTTTGGCTTTGATGCCTCATGATTGAGTATTGCTCTGTTCAAGTAGACTGTGATTTTGCTGTGGTCTGATAGGGGTGTAAGTGGGCTGACTGTGAACGCTCTGAGAGACTCTGGGTTGAGGTCAGTGATAAAGTAGTCTACAGTACTACTGCCAAGTGATGAGCTATAGGTGTACCATTAACTATGTACATACCCAGCGTGCGACAGAGCTGCAGGAGTTATGACTTGTTTTTGTTGGTTATGATGTCATAGTTGTGCCTAGGGGGGCATATGGGGGAGGGAATGCTGTCACCTTCAGGCAGGTGTTTGTCCCCCTGTGTGCTGAGGGTGTCAGGTTCTTGTCCAGTTCTGGTATTTAAGTCGCCACAGACTAGTACATGTCCCTGGGCCTGGAAATGATTGATTTCCCCCTCCAGGATGGAGAAGCTGTCTTCATTAATGTATGGGGATTCTAGTGGGGGGATATAGGTAGCACACAGGAGGACATTTTTCTCTGTTGAGATAATTTCCTTTTGAATTTGTAGCCAGATGTAAGATGTTCCTGCTTTGATTAATTTAATAGAGTGAGTTAGGTCTGCTCTATACCAAATTAGCTGTATTTCCGCTACTACTTTGATGAAGTCTGGGTTCCTGCTCTTTAAGCCAAAGGCAGATGACCTCAGGCCTTGGATATTCCAGGATAAGATTGTGAAGGCTTTGTGTTCCGTAAAGTGTCCAATGTTGTTGGTCGTATGGTTTGGCCTCAGGCCAGTAAGTGTGAGCAGAACCTGCTGAGCATCTGGTACATGCCATTGGCTAGGGCTAGTGTAAGAGTGGGGGTTGGGCCTGTTTGCCTGCTCATGGCCTGGGCGTATGTGTGACTTTCATGTTGAGGCAGAAGTGGGGGGTATGGGTTGGGTCTGTTTGGGCGTATGTGTGACTTCCATGTTGAGGCCCTCTTTGCGGGGGTGGGGTGCATGGGTTGGGCAGGAGGGGCATAGGTCTGATCTGAGGGGGCCTAAATGGGGTGTAGGCATGGTTGACTTGGGGGGGTGTTGATTGGTTGAGATGGGGGTGTGTATGTGGCTGGTGGTGTTGTGGTCTTGATGTAGGTCTTCTCAGCATGGGTCCTCTATGTGTAGGTCCAGGGGGGGTCCCGCAGGTCTGGGAGAGTGTCTCGCTGGTCTGGGCGGGGTGTCTACTGATCTGTTGCTCCTGTGTGAAGTGTTGGGGCTGTGGTTGAGGGTGATGTCCTTTAGGGTCCGGGTGAAGGTGGCCACTGCTGCCTTGTGTAGGTGGACCTGGTCATAGAGGCTGTTCAAGTCCAGGGTGGAGTTTTGGGCCAGGTAAAACATTTGGTTTGGAGGCACAGTCATAGGAAATACTTGCATTTGCCCGCTGTATGGTAGTAGGATGGAAGTATTTTCATGGTAGCAGGGTGGAGATAGAAGAAGAAGCTTTTTCAAACACTCACTTGAGTGCTGAGGCCACCCTATCCTGCTGTGCTCTCAGGTCGTTTGTGCCTGTGTGAATTATTATGTGGCTGGATGACCCTAGTTGGCCCTCAGATAGAAGGTCTAGGGCCCTGTGTTTGGGAAAGGTCTGGTCTGGCACGCTCGGTGTGGGGGTATCTTTCTCCAAAGAGAGCTCATCCTGCTGAGCTATCTCTTTGATTAGGTGAAAGTCCAGCTGAAACTGTTTGGGGTTGCCCTGTACCATTACTGTTCCAGATTTGTACACATTCACATTGGCTGACTCAGAGTCCTCGTTGTCTAGTATCCTGAGTTTCCACCCATCGGTAACACCCCCCCCCCCCCCTTCTGACTTTAACATTACTCACTCAGTTCCAGGTTGGATTCTGTTTTCAGGTTCCAGGTTGGATGGTGTTTTCAGGTTCCAGGTTGGATGGCGTTTTCAGGTTCCAGGTTGGATGGTGTTTTCAGGTTCCAGGTTGGATGGCATTTTCAGGTTCCAGGTTGGATGGTGTTTTCAGGTTCCAGGTTGGATGGGGTTTTCAGGTTCCAGGTTGGATGGCATTTTCAGGTTCCAGGTTGGATGGCATTTTCAGGATCCAAGTTGGATGGTGTTTTCAGGTTCCAGGTTGGATGGTGTTTTCAGGTTCCAGGTTGGATTGTGTTTTCAGGTTCCAGGTTTTTGCTTGGAACCTGCATTTGCTTGGAATTAAGAATCTTTGGTAGTAGCAATCATCCAGGTAATTTTGTCCAAAATCAGGTTGGACCACTCTCTCTCTCTCTCGCTCTCTCGCTCTCACTCTCACTCTCACATCTAAGAAGGGATGGTAGAGCGCTGTAAAGTGAACTGGTAGAGAAGTGTAAAGATAGAAATGTAGGGAGAACGATATCACCTATTCCCTGGGATTTCAGACACCTATATAACCTGCATGAGAGCTGTCAGAGTGGGGTGGCAGGTAGCCTAGTGGTTAGAGCGTTGGGCCAGTAACCCAAAGGTTGCTAGATCAAATCCCTGAGCTGACAAGGTAAAAATCTGTTGTTCTGCCGCTGAACAAGGCAGTTAACCCACTGTTCCCCGGAAGGCCGTTGTTGTAAATAAGAATTTGTTCTTAACTGACTTGCCTAGTTAAATAAAGGTAAAATAAAAAGAGTGGATCAGAGCAGTATTGACCGCTTGTCCACCATGTCATAATAACACTGACGGACTATCAACCGTGTCCCTGTACAGTCCATAAAGAGTGTTCCCCACCAGCAGACAGTGTGACAGGGGAGAGAGATGGGTTCTCCACCAGCAGACAGTGTGACAGGGGAGAGAGATGGGTTCCCCACCAGCAGACAGTGTGACAGGGGAGAGAGATGGGTTCCCCACCAGCAGACAGTGTGACAGGGGAGAGAGATGGGTTCCCCACCTGCAGACAGTGTGACAGGGGAGAGAGATGGGTTCCCCAACAGCAGACAGTGTGACAGGGCAGAGAGATGGGTTCTCCACCAGCAGACAGTGTGACAGGGCAGAGAGATGGGTTCCACACCAGCAGACAGTGTGACAGGGGAGAGAGATGGGTTCCCCACCAGCAGACAGTGTGACAGGGCAGAGAGATGGGTTCCCCACCAGCAGACAGTGTGACAGGGGAGAGAGATGGGTTCCCCACCAGCAGACAGTGTGACAGGGGAGAGAGATGGGTTCCCCACCAGCAGACAATGGGTTCTCCACCAGCAGACAGTGTGACAGGGGAGAGAGATGGGTTCCCCACCAGCAGACAGTGTGACAGGGGAGAGAGATGGGTTCCCCACCAGCAGACAGTGTGACAGGGGAGAGAGATGGGTTCCCCACCAGCAGACAGTGTGGGAGACAGGGGAGAGAGATGGGTTCCACACCAGCAGAC
>NC_042980.1:36326352-36328852 GCF_901001165.1 Salmo trutta
TTCGTTCCAGTCATTGGCAGCAGAGAACTGGAAGGGAATCCGGCCAAAGGAGGAATTGGCTTTGGGGATGACCAGTGAAATATACCTGCTGGAGCGCGTGCTATGGGTGGGTGCTGATATGGTGACCAGTGAGCTGAGTTAAGGCAGGACTTTACCGAGCAAAGACTTATAGATGACCTGGAGCCAGTGGGTTTGGCGACGAATATGAAGCGAGGGCCAGCCAACGAGAGCATACAGGTCGCAGTGGTGGGTAGTATATGGGGCTTTGGTGATGAAACGGATGACACTGTGATAGACTGCATCCAATTTGCTGAGTAGAGTGTTGGAGGCTATTTTGTAAATGACATCGCAAAAGTCAAGGATCGGTAGGATGGTCAGTTTTACGAGGGTATGTTTGGCAGCATGAGTGAAGGATGCTTTGTTAGGAAATAGGAAGCTGGTTCTAGATTTCATTTTGGATTGGAGGTGCTTAATATGAGTCTGGAAGGAAAGTTTACAGTCTAATCAGACACCTAGGTATTTGTGTTTATGTAGTATATGTATTTATGTAGTTGTCCACATATTCTAAGTCAGAACCATCCAGAGTAGTGATGCTAGGCGGGCGGGCGGGTGCGGGCAGCGATCGGTTGAAGAGCATGCATTTAGTTTTACTTGCATTTAAGAGCAATTGGAGGCCACGGAAGGAGAGTTGTATGGCATTGAAGCTCGTCTGGAGGTTTGTTAACACAGTGTCCAAAGAAGGGCCAGAAGTATACAGAATGGTGTCGTCTGCGTAGAGGTGGATCAGAGAATCACAAACAGCAAGAGCGACATCATTGATGTATACAGAGAAAAGAGTCGGCCCGAGAATTGAACCCTGTTGTACCCCCATAGAGACTATCAGAGGTCCAGACAACAGGCCCTCCGATTTGACACACTGAACTCTGAGAAGTAGTTGGTGAACCAGGCGAGGCAGTCATTTGAGAAACCAAGGCTGTTTAGTCAGCCGATAAGAATGCGGTGATTGACAGAGTCGAAAGTCTTGGCCAGGTAGATGAATACGGCTGCACAGTATTGTCTTTTGTCGATTGGCGGTTATGATATCGTTTATGACCTTGAGCGTGGCTGAGGTGCACCCATGACCAGCTCGGAAACCAGATTGCATAGTGGAGAAGGTACAGTGGGATTCGAAATGGTCGGTGATCTGTTTGTTAACCTCTCCAACATCCGGTGAAATCGCAGAGCGCCAATTTCAAAAACAGAAATACTCATAATAACAATGCATAAAACATACAAGTGTTATACATTAGTTTAAAGATTAACTTCATGTTAATCCAACCGCGGTGTCAGATTTCAAAAAGTCTTTACAGCAAAAGCATACCATGCGATTATCTGAGGACAGCGCCCACACACAAAACATTACATACAGTTACCAGCCAAGTAGATTAGTCACAAAAGTCAGAAATAGCAATAAAATTAATCACTTACCTTTGATGATCTTCATATGGTTGCAGTCACAAGACTCCCAGTTACACAATAAATGTTCGTTTTGTTCGATAAAGTCCCTTTTTATATCCAAAAACCTCTGTTTTGTTGGCGCGTTTTGTTCAGTAATCCAATGGCTCAAAGGCAGTCACAACAGGCAGACGAAAATTCCAAATAGTACCGGTAAAGTTCGTAGAAACATGTCAAACGATGTTTATAATCAATCCTCAGGTTGTTTTTAGCCTAAAAAAATCGATAAAATTTCAACCGTCAATATAAAAGAAAAACAAGAAAGGCGCGCTCTCGGTCATGCGCAGAAAACAGCTCTGGGGACATGCCAGTATCCACTCACTCAAAGTGGTCATTCTCTCTCATTTTTCAGAATAAAAGCCTGAAATAATGTCTAAAGACTGGTCACAACTAGTGGAAGCCATAGGGAATGGAATCTAGGTCCTATAATTTTAAACAGCCATTTCAAAATAATGGCACTTCCTGGATGGATTACCCTCAGGTTTTTGCCTGCCATATCAGTTCTGTTATACTCACAGACATTACAGTTTTGGAAACTGTAGAGTGTTTTCTATCCAAATCTACCAATTATATGCATATCCTAGCTTCTGGGCCTGAGTAGCAGGCAGTTTACTTTGGGCACGCTTTTCATCTGGAGGTGAAAATAGTGCCCCCTACCCTAGTGAGGTTAACTTGGCTTTTGAAGACCTTAGAAAGGCAGGGTAGGATAGATATAGGTCTGTAACAGTTTGGGTCTAGAGTGTCTCCCCCTTTGAAGAGTGGGATGACTGCGGCAGCTTTCCAATCTTTGAGGATCTCAGACGATACGAAAGAGTGGTTGAACAGGCTAGTAATAGGGGTTGCAACAATTGCAGGGGATAATTTTAGAAAGAGAGGGTCCAGATTGTCTAGCCCAGCTGATTTGTAGGGGTCCAGATTTTGCAGCTCTTTCAGAACATCAGCTATCTGCATTTGAGTGAAGGAGAAATGGGGGAGGCTTGGGCGAGTTGCTGTGGGGGGTGCAGAG
>NC_042980.1:36333852-36336344 GCF_901001165.1 Salmo trutta
CACTCACACACACCCTCAGACTATGTGTCCTCACACCTCCTCCCTCTCACTCCCCCAGATTCCAGGCAGTATTTACTGAGGAGAGAGCTCTTAGTCTATACTGCTCTGGATTGCAACGTCTACTTAATGATTATCATGTGAATGTAGCTGTTGCTAAATGAACAGAAGTGTAATGTTAATATTACAGAAGTAAGCTACTGTGAATGTCATTTTGGATTTAGAGCAAATATCAAATGACACTGAAAGAGCCCTGAGATTTTCCAGATCCTATAACTGTGACACAGAGTATTTCCTAGTCAGTTCATGTGGTCAGGACCAACTCCGGTCCTTATTGCTAGCAGCATACTAACCTGCATCCCACTGCTGGCTTCCTTCTGAAGCTAAGTAGGGTTGGTCCTGGTTGGTCCCTGGATGGGAGACCAGATGCTGCTGGAAGAGGTGTTGGAGGACAAAATTCCCAATCTGGCCTTCATACCATCATGGCCACCTAATCATCCCCAGTTTACAATTGGCTCATTCATCCCCCTCCTCTCCCCTGTAACTATCCCCCAGGTTGTTGCTGTACATGACAATGTGTTCTCAGTCAATTTAGCTGGTAAAATTAAAATAGCATGTGTCTGGGGAATGAGGAAAAACTCTGGGCCCTATTCCCATAGTATGTGTCTGGGGAATGAGGAAAACCTCTGGGCCCTATTCCCATAGCATGTGTCTGGGGAATGAGGAAAACCTATGGGCCCTATTCCCATAGCATGTGTCTGGGGAATCAGGAAAACCTCTGGGCCCTATTCCCATAGTATGTCTCTGGGGAATGAGGAAATCCTCTGGGCCCTATTCCCATAGTATGTGTCTTGGGAATAAGGAAAACCTCTGGGCCCTATTCCCATAGTATGTGTCTGGGGAATGAGGAAAACCTCTGGGCCCTATTCCCATAGTATGTGTCTGGGGAATGAGGAAAACCTCTGGGCCCTATTCCCACAGCATGTGTCTGAGGAATGAGGAAATCCTCTGGGCCCTATTCCCATAGTATGTGTCTGGGGAATGAGGAAATCCTCTGGGCCCTATTCCCATAGTATGTGTCTGAGGAATGAGGAAATCCTCTGGGCCCTATTCCCATAGTATGTCTCTTGGGAATGAGGAAATCCTCTGGGCCCTATTCCCATAGTATGTGTCTGAGGAATGAGGAAATCCTCTGGGCCCTATTCCCATAGTATGTCTCTTGGGAATGAGGAAAACCTCTGGGCCCTATTCCCACAGCATGTGTCTGAGGAATGAGGAAATCCTCTGGGCCCTATTCCCATAGCATGTGTCTGGGGAATGAGGAAATCCTCTGGGCCCTATTCCCATAGTATGTGTCTGGGGAATGAGGAAAACCTCTGGGCCCTATTCCCACAGCATGTGTCTGAGGAATGAGGAAATCCTCTGGGCCCTATTCCCATAGCATGTGTCTGGGGAATGAGGAAATCCTCTGGGCCCTATTCCCACAGCATGTGTCTGAGGAATGAGGAAATCCTCTGGGCCCTATTCCCACAGCATGTGTCTGGGGAATGAGGAAATCCTCTGGGCCCTATTCCCATAGCATGTGTCTGGGGAATCAGGAGGTAGAGTGGATCTGAAGAACAGTGTGGACTCTCTCTCTGATTAAACCCAAAGGCCATTGAACACACAAACATCCTGCTGTCCTTTCAGGAACACTGCTGAACAAACCGTACCGCCTGTCCATCTGTCAATCTGCTTATCTGTGCATGCACAGTAGCAGGGACAGCCTTAGAATGTTCTGTCTGTCCGTCCGTCTGTCTGTTGTGATGTGTTATGTTCTGATGAGCAGTGCTTGGATGTGTTGGCTGTTGTTCGGGGCCTTAGGGTAGGGCTGTGGTGGGAACACTAATAGGTTGCAGTAAGGCTGCTGTAAGGTTAGAGTCCTGGCATTCTGAGGCTCTGTCATTCTCTGAGAGGGTGATACTCCTCTGAAGCTGTAAACCTGTTTCTCTCTCTCTCTCTCGCTCGCTTCACAGAAATGCCATGCATTTCTGCATCACCGTGGTTGTATTTCTTTCTCTTTGTCATTCACTCTTGACCCCTTCTAACTTAACAGAAATACCATACATTACCTGCATTCTCTCTCTCTCTCTCCCTCTATATATCTCTCCCTCTCTACCTCTCTCTATTTCTCCCTCTCTCCCTCTCTATCTCCCTCTCCCTCTGTCTCCCCTCTCTCTCTGTCTCCTCTCTCTCTCTCCCCCTCTCTCTCTCTCTAAATGTCTCCTCTCTCTCTCTCTCTCTCTCTCGCTCTCTCTCTGTCTGTCTCCTCTCTCTCTGTCTCTCTCTCTCCCTCTTTATCTCTCTCTCTCTCTATCCCTCTATCTCTCTCTTTGTCTCCTCTCTCTCTCTCTCTCTCTCTCTCTCTCTCTTTGTCTCCTCTCTCTCTCTTTGTCTCCTCTCTGTCTCCTCTCTCTCCCTCTGTCTCTCTCTCTGTCTCCTCTCTCTTTCTCTCT
>NC_042980.1:36336444-36373944 GCF_901001165.1 Salmo trutta
TCCTCTCTCATCTCTATCTCTATCTCTCTCTTCTCTCTCTCTCTGTCTCCTCTCTCTCTCTCTAAATGTCTCTCTCTCTCTCTCTCTTTCTCTATCTGTTGCCTCTATCTCTCTCCTCTCTCTATCTCCTCTCTCTCTCTTTGTCTCCTCTCTCTATCTCTCTCTCCCTCTCTCTCTCTTGTCTCTCTCTCTCCTCTCTCTCTCTCTCTCTCTCTCTTTGTCTCCTCTCTCTCTCTCTTTGTCTCCCGTCTCTGTCACTCTGTCTCCTCTGTCTCCTCTTTCTCTCTCTCTCTCCCTCCCTCCCTCCCTCCCTCCCTCCCTCCCTCCCCTCCCTCCCTCCATCCATCCATCCATCCATCCATCCCTTTCACTTTCTCCTGTTGGGAGTGTTGTTGTGTTGATGGGTAGCCTGGAGACAACATTCCAGCAGGCTCCACATCACTGCCATTCCCCTGATTCTGGCTTGAGAGACGACACAACACACGGACACTGTCTGAGGCAGCGGAATGGTGTCGTCTGGCCTGTCAGTGTGTGTGTATGTATGTGTCAAAGCTCCTTTTGTGCGTGTTAGAGAGGCAGGCTGACTGACTGACTAACCTTCCCTTTATCACAGATATGATAAAGGGAATAAATGTGTGCACCATGCATCTCATCACTCGTTCTGCTCTCTATCGCTCTGTCCCCCTCCTCTCTCTCTCTCTCTCTCTCTCTCTCTCTGTCCCTCTCCTTCTCTCTCTCTCTCTCTCTCTCTCTCTCTCTCTCTCTCTCTCTCTGTCCCCCTCCATCTCTCTCTATCTTTCTGTCCCCCCTTCTCTCTCTCTCTCTCTCTCTCTCATATTCTGTATTTCCCTCTCTTTCTATCATATTTATGAAGAGCTCAAGTCTCATCTCCTCACAGCTGCAGGCAGTTTCACATGAAATTATTTCTAAAGCTTTGAGAGAAGAGTAGGTGGGTGAAGGAATGGAGAGAGAAGAGTAGGTGGTGAAGGAATGGAGAGAGGGGGATAAGAAAGAGAGGCAGCCTGCCCAGAGAAAGAAAAGAAAGCTAGGCAGGAAAAGACAGAGCGGAGAATTAGGAAAATCATCTAGGAGGAGTTCTCATACTATGATTGATTCAGATGTTTGTGAAAGTACTAACATTTTATATAGCTTTAGAGAGGACATACAGTACCAGTAAAAAGTTTGGACATACCTACTAATTCAAGGGTTTATTCTTCATTTTTACTATTTTCTACATTGCAGAATAATAGTGAAGACATCAAAACTATGAAATAACACACATGGAATCATGTAGTAACTAAAAAAGTGTTAAACAAATCAAAATATAATTTATATTTTACATTCTTCAAAGTAGCCACCCTTTGCATTGATGACAGCTTTGCACACTCTTGGTATTCTCTCAACCAGCTTCACCTGGAATGCTTTTCCAACAGTCTTGAAGGAGTTCCCACATATGCTGAGCAGTTGTTTTCTGTTTTTCTTTCACTCTACGGTCCAACTCATCCCAAACAATCTCAATTGGGTTGAGGTTGGGTGATTGTGGAAGCCAGGTCATGTGATGCAGCACTCCATCACTCTCTTCCTTGGTCAAATAGCTCTTAGATGTGTTGGGTCATTGTCCTGTTGAAAAACAAATGATAGTCCCACTAAGCACAAACCAGATGGGAAGGTGTATCGCTGCAGAATGCTGTGGTAGCCATGCTGGTTAAGTGTGCCTTGAATTCTAAGTAGATCACAGACAGTGTCACCAGCAAAGCACCCCCACACCATCACTTCTCCTCCTCCATGCTTCACGGTTGGAACCACACATGCGGATATCATCCATTCACCTACTCTGCGTCTCACAATGACATGGCGTTTGGAACTAAAATTCTCAAATTTGGACTCATCAGTCCAAAGGACAGTTTTCCACCGGTCTCATGTCCATTGCTTGTGTGTCTTGTTCCAAGCAAGTCTCTTCCTCTTATTGGTGTCCTTAAGTAGTGGTTTCTTTGCGGCAATTTGACCATGAAGCCTGATTCACGCAGACCTCTCTGAACAGTTGATGTTGAGATGTGTCTGTTACTTGAACTCTGTGAAGCATTTATTTGGGCTGCAATTTCTGAGGCTGGTAACTCTAATGAACTTATCCTCTGCAGCAGAAGTAACTCTGGGTCTTCCTTTCCTGTGGTGGTCTTAATGAGAGCCAGTTTCATCATAGCGCTTGAAGGTTTTTCTGACTGCACTTGAAGAAACTTTCAAAGTTCTTGAAATGTTCCGGATTTACTGACCTTCATGTCTTGATGTAAGGATGGACTGTCGTTTCTCTTTGCTTATTTGAGCTGTTCTTGCCATAATATGGACTTGGTCTTTTACCAAATAGGGCTCTTCTGTATACCACCGCTACCTTGTCACAACACAACTGATTGGCTCAAACGCATTAAAAAGGAAAGAAATTACACAAATTAACATTTAACAAGGCACACCTGTTAATTGAAATGCATTCCAGGTGACTACCTAATGAAGCTGGTTGAGAGAATGCCAAGAGTGTGCAAAGTTGTCAAGGCAAATGGTGTCTACTTTGAAGAATCTCAAATATAAAATATATTTTGATTTGTTTAACACTTTTTGGGTACTACATCATTCCATATGTGTTATTTCATAGCTTTGATGTCTTCATTATTATTCTACAATGTAGCATATAGTAAAAATAAAAATACAAAAAAAGCTTGAATGAGTAGGGTGTGTGTGTGTGTGTCTGTGTGTGTCTGTGTGTGTGTGTGTGTGTGTGTGTGTGTGTGTGTGTGTGTGTTTATGTGTGTGTCTTGAGGAGCAGCTGATTCCCAACTGAGCTTCAGCTATTCTGACATTCCCCTGAGACGAGAGAGAGAGAAATAATGAACGCCCGAGTGACGTCCCCTGTGTGTCTCTTCCTTTTTCTCCACATTATCCACATTACCCACATTATCCACATCGGTTCCCTTATCTTTTCTCTCTTTCTGCTTCCGATTTGTTTTGATTTATCCCTATCCTCCTCTCAATCCTCTGCCCTCCCCCCTTTCAGTGGCAGACTATGATCAGTAATGTTCTTTTGAGAGGTGTGAGCTGTTAATGTTTTGTTTGGGTTGATAAAGTGCTCCCTGTCTACCTCTCAGCTTTGAGTGTGAGTGTGTGTGTGTGTGTGTGTGTGTGTGTGTGTGTGTGTGTGTGATATCCATGGGTGCGTTTCAGCTTTGACTGACAGCGGATTAAATTTGGCTTATTTACCTCTCCTCCGGTCTCAGATGAAGTGTGTGTGTGTGCTTGTGGCGTGTGTGTGAGTGTGTACCTAACTGGACTCTGACAGTGTGTTGTTTGTGTTCCTTCCTCAGATGCGGTCGTGGTTTGGCACCGATCAACCCAGAGATGATTTTTTTTTTATCCATTATTTTTTTCAACCTTTATTTAACTAGGCAAGTCAGTTAAGAACAAATTCTTATTTACAATGACGGCCCACCCCGGCCAAACCTGGACAACTCTGGGCCAATTCTGCGCCGCCCTATGGGACTCCCAATCACAGCCGGTTGTGATACAGCCTGAAATCGAACCAGGGTCTGTAGTGACACTTCTAGCCTCGAGATGCAGTGCCTTAGACTGCTGCGCCTCTCGGGAGCCCATGCCCCTCTATGCATTTTTTTATTTTTAAATGTGTGTGCGCACGCTGGCGCACACAAATACGCACCGGGGCATTATGGGGATTACAGCGTGTGTGGGATTAGCCAAGGTCATACTGGGTAGAGTCTCACTCGCCAGGGAGTGACTTCTCACTTGACCCTGTCACACCACCTCTCGGTCAGGGAGCGTATGTGTGTGTGTTTTGTAGGGTTATTTCATAGGATTGTTATAGGGTTATAGGGTTATCACAACCCTAATAAAGAAGTGGGCCGTACCAGCCCAGTCCCCAGCGATGTTAGACTACGGTGAACTGACTAAAATGTTGCCGCTAAGTTAAATCAAATCAAATGTTTTTCTGTCATGTGTGTCGCATTGGACGAGATGGGTCCCATTATGCCTGGTGAAAACCAAACACTGCATTCCACAGTAAGAACCTCATACCAACGGTCAAGCATGGTGGTGGTAGTGTGATGGTTTGGGGATGCTTTGCTGCCTCAGGACCTGGACAACTTCCCATAATAGAAGGAACCATGAATTCTGCTCTGTATCAGAGAATTCTACAGGAGAATGTCAGGCCATCTGTCTGTGAGCTGAAGCTGAAGCGCAGCTGGGTCATGCAGCAAGACAATGATCCAAAACACACTATCAAGTCTATATGAAAATGGCTAAAAAGTAACAAATGTAAAATGTTGGAATGGTTTATGTCAAACTCCAGACCTAATCCAAATTGAGATGTTGAGCACTTGAAATGAGCAGTTCATTCTTGAAAACCCACAAATGTCGCTGAGTTAAAGCAGTTCTGCATGGATTGAGCGGGCCAAAATTCCTCCACAGTGACATGAGAGACTGATCAACAACTACAGGAAGCATCTGGTTGCAGTCATTGCAGCTAAAGGTGGCACAACCAGTTATTGAGTGTAAGGGGCAATTATTTATTCACACAGGGGAATTGGATGTTGCATAACTTTGTTCATTAAATAAATTAAATAAGTATACCATTTTTCTTTGTTATTTGTAAACTCAGGATCCCTTTATCTATATTAGGTTTTGGTTGAAGATCTGATAACATTCAGTATCAGAAATATGCAACAATAGAGAAACTCAGAATGGGGGCAAATACTTTTTCACTGCACTGTACATACAGGTAGGGGTAAAGTGTGTGTGTGTGCATTAATACGCGTTGTGTGTATGTGGCTATCAGGGTTTCTTTTAGCTAGTAATAGCCAGGCTTTTGGCCAACAACAAAAAATATAGAAAAGCCATTTAAATAAAATTGGAGCTGGCCAATTGTCCGGGAGAAGAGGGAAAAATCTCATTGTAAAATAATGCTTTTTAGCCAGTCGATGGAAATACATTTGGCTGGTCCTGGTTATCGGTCTATATGTTAATTAGCATACTTTAGTGGAATTAAATTGGCGTGTGTACACAGTATATTCGTTATGTATCTTATTTATCACACATGTACAGCATACAGATACAGAGCCTTTGAGTGGAAAATCTGTCAGACAGCGCAAGAGCTCCTGCTACAGCATCTCAAACAGTCATTAATTTATATCAACTTTCTTTCATTGTCCATTAGCCAAAAGCACAATCCTATTAGCAACACATGCTAGTCCCCTCTTTCTACATTTCTAACAGATATTTTCATCTATGTCACATGAAACCAGCCACATTTGTGGTGCACTTTTGACAAAGGTGTTTTTCCATTGAACATTTGCACATAGCCTGCTGTCTGGGCGCATTGCTGCACTTATAATGTGAAGAAATAATAGTTTATCAACATTTAAACTTGAGACTGACTCCCAATCACAGCCGGTTGTATGAATCTGGGATCTATCTTCCCACGAATGTCCCAGAGTCAGTTTGGAATAGGCCATTTTTTTCTTGACAAGCTGACCAATAGAATAGGTAGCCTAAACATTTCTAATACAGAGGATTGACATAGGCTAGTGATTTTGCTGTTAGTTACTGGTCTTGTTGGCTGAGGAAATGTAAATGTGGAAAGTTATTCTAACATGTTCAAAGTACACATCAGAATTCGGTAAGAACACTGCACATAGATGCATCCTCGACTGGCATGTTCTGTTAATATGAATGACCATATTGTAAATGTGATTTCTGTCATTCTGGGCACCGTGGGTGGACGCCACTAATTAGGTCACATAACCAATGCATATGGGTCCGGAAAATGTTTTGCATGTCCGATAAATTAAAATGCTGCTGGTCATCCTGGGCCCTAATGGAAACCCTGGGCCCTAATGGAAACCCTGGGCCCTATGTAGGAAACACGGGGCCCTAATGGAAACCCTGGGCCCTAATGGAAACCCTGGGCCCTAATGGAAACCCTAGGCCCTATGTAGGAAACCCTGGGCCCTAATGGAAACCCTGGGCCCTATGTAGGAAACACGGGGCCCTAATGGAAACCCTGGGCCCTAATTGAAACCCGGGGCCCTATGTAGTGTGTATGTGTGTGTGTGTTGTGGTATCTGTGTAAGAATGTGTGAGTGTGGGTAGTGGCCAGTGTGTGTGTGTGTGTGTGTGTGTGTGTGTGTGTGTGTGTGTGTGTGTGTGTGTGTGTGTGTGTGTGTGTGTGTGTGTGTGTGTGTGTGTAAGAATGTGTGAGTGTGGGTAGTGGCCAGTGTGTGTGTGCTTAGAGTCAGTGCAAGAAAGTCAGTGCAAAAAAGGGTCAATGCAGGTAGTCTGACTATCCATTTGATTAGCTATTTAGTGGTCTTGTGTAGCAGTCTTCTGGCTTGGGGGTAGAAGCTGTTTAGGGTCCTGTTGGTTCCAGACTTGGTCCACTGGTAACGCTTGCTGTGCGGTAGCAGAGGGAACAGTCTATGGCTTGGGTGGCTTAAGTCTTTGAATTTGTTTGGGGCCTTTCTCTGACACCGCCTGTTATAGAGGTCCTGGATGGCAGTGAGCTCGACTCCAGGGATGTACTGGGTCGTACTCACCACCCTCTGTCGCGTATTGGGGTCGGGAGCCTTGCAGTTGCCTTACCAAGCAGTGATGAAGCCAGTCGATATGCTGTCAATGGTGCAGCTGTAGATCTTTTTGACGTTCTGATGCCACATGCCAAATCTTTTCAACCTCCTGAGAGTGAAGGAAAGGTTAGGTCAGGGTGAAGGAAAGGTTAGGGCAGGTAAAGGTTAGGTAGATGCTGCCTCTAAGTGGCAAAGGTAATTACTACACCTTGAACTGGTATAACCCAAATTCCCACCTGTGTGTGTGTGTGTGTGTGTGTGCAGTATGTATGTGTGGCACCATTCTCCTCCCTCCAGTGTGCTAATTGCTCTATGTAACGCAACGTGTGAATTAATCATCATCTCTCTCTCTTTCTGTCTCTCTCTTGCCGTCTGTCTCTCTGTCATATTCACTCAGACAGTGTAAAGCAGCACGCCAGGTTCATGAATATTTATGAGTGTTTATGCACACGCTGTGTGATGTCCTAAAACAACACTACCCCCTCTCACTGTTGCCCAGCCACTGCTTCCTACAGTGTGTGTGTGTCACAGCAGGTGTAAACCAGAGAGTCCCTGCTGGGTGTCTGAAAACGGCTGCCTCTTTTACTCTCTCTCTCTCTTTTACTCTTTCTTTCTTTCTCTCTCTCTTTTTTCACTCTCCCTCTCATGGCAGCACTCATAGTTGGCTGCTTTGTGTGTTGGATCCCAGTGGTGGACACTGGTTTTAATGTTTTGTTTGAACCCTATCCCAAACCTTAACTCTGACTTTAACCTTAACCCTTACCTTAACCATTCAGAATGAGTGCCTGAACATAACTTTGACATTTTAAGTTTGGAGAAATGGAATGATACAGAGCAGCAGGAGAAACACAGGCTGTCAAAAACCCTTTGAAATTTGACGTTTGGAGCAACTTTAAATTTGACGTTTGGAAAGACATGGAAAAACGTCTAAATCTGCAGTGAGACTGTGAGAGCTTGTAGGGTTATCAGAGGGATCAAATGCAGAGCTGTGCCTGGCACACACACACATACACACAGACGTATATACACTCACACACACACTTAGAAGCAAGGTATACAACATGTAGGCTACACCGCACACACAGGTCAGACCTGTGAGACGGAGAACGTTTGAAAGTGTGGATTGAAGGATACACACACACACACACACACACACACACACACACACACACACACACACACACACACACACACACACACACACACAGCATTCTCAGAAGGCAAACATTGGGAAGCTAATTCTTTATCTTTAATGGGTGTTTGTTTACTGTTCAGCAGGAACTCTGCCTGCAGTCACAAACACGGCTGCTGTGTGTGTTGGTGCCTGTGTGTGTTTGTGTTTGTGTGTGTGCACTCGTGTGTGTTTGTATGCTTGTGTGTGTGTGTGTGTGTGTGCCGTGTGTGTTTGCATGCCTATGTGTGTGTGTTCGTGTGTGTGAGTCTGTTTCCGTGTGTTTCTTCTTAATCTTCTTAACACAGTATGTTTCAGTGCATTGTTCTGTACAGACGGAGACAAGGAGCCCACCATACATCTATGTATCCTTCCTCTTTGTCTGTGCTTCTTTACAATGGCCCTGAGTGCCCTGAGTGCTCTGTGTGCTCTGTGCCCTGAGTGTTCTCTGTGCTCTGAGCGCTCTGTGTGCTCTCTCTGCTCTGAGTGCCCTGAGTGCCCTTTGTGCTCTGAGTACTCTGAGTGCCCTGAGTGCCCTGAGTGCCCTGAGTGCCCTGAGTGCCCTGAGTGCTCTGAGTGCTCTCTGTGCTCCATGTGCTCTGAGTGCTCCGAGTGCTCTCTGTATTCTGTGTGCTCTATGTTCTCTCTGTGCTCTGTGTGCTCGGTGTGCCCTGAGTGCCCTGAGTGCCCTGAGTGCCCTGAGTGCTCTGAGTGCCATGAGTGCCATGAGTGCCATGAGTGCCATGAGTGCTCTGTGTGCTCTGAGTGCTCTGAGTGCTCCGAGTGCTCTCTGTATTCTGTGTGCTCTATGTTCTCTCTGTGCTCTGTGTGCTCGGTGTGCCCTAGGGGCCCTGAGTGCTCTGAGTGCCCTGAGTGCTCTGTGTGCTCTGTGTGCTCTGTGTGCTCTGAGTGCCCTGAGTGCCCTGAGTGCCCTGAGTGCCCTGAGTGCCCTGAGTGCTCTGAGTGCCCTCTGTGCTCTCTGTGCTCCCTGTGCTCCGTGTGCTCTGAGTGCTTACATTTACATTTACATTTACGTAATTTAGCAGATGCTCTTATCTAGAGCGACTTACAAATTGGTGCATTCACCTTATGATATCCAGTGGAACAACCACTTTACAATAGTGCATCTAAATCTTTTGGGGGGGGGGGGGGGGGTAGAAGGATTACTTTATCCTATGCTAGGTATTCCTTAAAGAGGTGGGGTTTCAGGTGTCTCCGGAAGGTGGTGATTGACTCCGCTGTCCTGGCGTCGTGAGGGAGCTTGTTCCACCATAGGGGTGCCAGAGCAGCGAACAGTTTTGACTGGGCTGAGCGGGAACTGTGCTTCCTCAGAGGTAGGGGGGCCAGCAGGCCAGAGGTGGATGAGCGCAGTGCCCTCGTTTGGGTGTAGGGACTGATCAGAGCCTGAAGGTACGGAGGTGCCGTTCCCCTCACGGCTCCGTAGGCAAGCACCATGGTCTTGTAGCGGATGCGAGCTTCAACTGGAAGCCAGTGGAGAGAGCGGAGGAGCGGGGTGACGTGAGAGAACTTGGGAAGGTTGAACACCAGACGGGCTGCGGCGTTCTGGATGAGTTGTAGGGGTTTAATGGCACAGGCAGGGAGCCCAGCCAACAGCGAGTTGCAGTAATCCAGACGGGAGATGACAAGTGCCTGGATTAGGACCTGCGCCGCTTCCTGTGTGAGGCAGGGTCGTACTCTGCGAATGTTGTAGAGCATGAACCTACAGGATCGGGTCACCGCCTTGATGTTAGTGGAGAACGACAGGGTGTTGTCCAGGGTCACACCAAGGTTCTGGGAGGAGGACACAATGGAGTTGTCAACCGTGATGGCGAGATCATGGAACGGGCAGTCCTTCCCCGGGAGGAAAAGTAGCTCCGTCTTGCCGAGGTTCAGCTTGAGGTGGTGATCCGTCATCCACACTGATATGTCTGCCAGACATGCAGAGATGCGATTCGCAACCTGTTGGGGATCGCGGTATTGGGATTTATTGTCAAGAGACCATGGCGGGAAATTCAAAACTGCAAGAATCTAATAATTTCAATTTCTCAAACAATCAACTATTTTTCACCATTTGAAAGATAAACATCTCCTAAATCCAACCACATTGTCCGATTTCAAAGAGGCTTTACGGCGAAAGCATAAAGTTAGGTTATGTTAGGAGAGTACATTGAAAATAGCTGTGTGTAATGTTTTGTCAATTCAAAGACAGGCGTCACCAAAAGCAGATAACCAGCTAAAATGATGCCCTAACCTTTGACAATCTTCCTCAGATGACACTCCTAGGACATTATGTTATACAATACATGCATTTTTTGTTCCATCAAGTTCATATTTATATCCAAAAATAGCATTTTACAGTAGCGGTGAAATTCAGAATTTTTTTCCCCTCAAATGCTTCCGGTGAATCAACGTTACAATTTACAAAATTACTATTCGAAAACATTGGTAAATTATAATATTGTCATTCAAAGAATGATAGTTTAACATTTCATAAATGCTACTGCATTGCCAGATTTCTAAATAACTTTACTGGGAAATCACACTTTGCAATAAACGGGGTGCTGTGCTAAGAACAATAGGCTAGGATATACAGGTTAGCACCATCTTGTAACCATCTAATATCAATAATACTATTGTCAATAATCCCTTACCTTTGATTATCTTCATCCATTGGCACTTCCAGGAATCCCAGGTCCACAACAAATGTGGTTTCTTTCGACAAAGTTCATAATTTATGTCCAAATAACTCCAAGTTGTTCCATGTTGTTAGCGCTTCGGTAGGCTACTCAAAAGTAGGGCGGGGGGGGGAAGTCCAGACGAAAAGTAAAAAAAAGAATCTATTTACGTTCGTTCAAATATGTCAAACGTTGTTTAGCATCAATCTTTAGGGCCATTTTTAATGTGAAACATCAGTAATGTTTCAACCCGACCTCTCCTGTGTCTTGAAAAACATTTTTTTAAAATGTCTCGCCTCACATGAACTCACATGAATGCGCAGGTGTGCGCAATAATGAAGTGACGACATCCCAGGGACGTCAACTTCTTTTCCTTGTCATCCGGTCTCTGTTCATCATAGACGCTTCAAACAACTTTATAAAGATCGTTGACATCTAGTGGAAGCCGTAGGAAGTGCGAAATGAATCCTTTGTCAGTGTGTGATCTATTAGCAATGACTCGAAAATAGTACAACCACAAAATTCTCATTTCCTGGTTGTATTTTTCTCTGGTTTTTGCCTGCCATATGAGTTTTGTTATACTTACAGACACCATTCAAACAGTTTTAGAATATTCAGAGTGTTTTCTATCCAAATCTGTTAATAATATGCATATCCTAGCTTCTGAGTTGGTGTAGGAGGCAGTTAAAAATGGGCACATATTTTTTTCAAAATTCTCACTACTGCCCCCTAGCCCCAACAGGTTATCAGAAGGGGGAAAGGAGAATATTAATTGTGTGTCGTCTGCATAGCAATGATAGGAGAGACCATGTGAGGATATGACAGAGCCAAGTGACTTGGTGTATAGCGAGAATAGGAGAGGGCCTAGAACAGAGCCCTGGGGGACACCAGTGGTGAGAGCACGTGGTGCGGAGACAGATTCTCGCCATGCCACCTGGTAGGAGCGACCTGTCAGGTAGGACGCAATCCAAGCGTGGGCCGCGCCGGAGATGCCCAACTTGGAGAGGGTGGAGAGGAGGATCTGGTGGTTCACTGTATCAAAGGCAGCAGAGAGAGTTAGCTTTAGCAGTGCGGAGAGCCTCCGTGACACAGAGAAGAGCAGTCTCAGTTGAATGACCAGTCTTGAAACCTGACTGATTTGGATCAAGAAGGTCATTCTGAGAGAGATGGCAAGAGAGCTGGCCAAGGACGGCACGCTCAAGAGTTTTGGAGAGAAAAGAAAGAAGGGAAACTGGTCTGTAGTTGTTGTCATCGGAGGGATCGAGTGTAGGTTTTTTGAGAAGGGGTGCAACTCTCGCTCTCTTGAGGACGGAAGGGACGTATCCAGTGGTCAAGGATGAGTTGATGAACGAGGTGAGATAAGGGAGAAGGTCTCCGGAAATGTCTGGAGGAGAGAGGAGGGGATAGGGTCAAGCGGGCAGGTTGTTGGGCGGCCGGCCGTCACAAGTCGCAAGATTTCATCTGGAGAGAGAGGGGAAAAAGAGGTCAAAGCATAGGGTAGGGCAATGTGAGCAGGACCAGTGGTAGAAAGTGGACCAGCGGTGTCGTTTGACTTAACAAACGAGGAGCGGATGTCGTCAACCTTCTTTTCAAAATGGTTGACGAAGTCATCCGCAGAGAGGGAGGAGGGGGGGGGGATTCAGGAGGGAGGAGAAGGTGGCAAAGAGCTTCCTAGGGTTAGAGGCAGATGCTTGGAATTTAGAGTGGTAGAAAATGGCTTTAGCAGCAGAAACAGAAGAGGAAAATGTAGAGAGGAGGGAGTGAAAGGATGCCAGGTCCGCAGGGGGGCGAGTTTTCCTACATTTCCGCTCGGCTGCCCGGAGCCCTGTTCTGTGAGCTCGCAATGAGTCGTCGAGCCACGGAGCAGTCGTCGAGCCGAGGACTGAGCCGGCCTGGAGGATAGGGGACATAGAGAGTCAAAGGATGCAGAAAGGGAGGAGAGGAGGGTTGAGGAGGCAGAATCAGGAGATAGGTTGGAGAAGGTTTGAGCAGAGGGAAGAGATGATAGGTTGGAAGAGGAGAGAGTAGCGGGAGAGAGAGAGCGAAGGTTGCGACGGCGCAATACCATCTGAGTAGGGGCAGAGTGAGAAGTGTTGGAGGAGAGCGAGAGGGAAAAGGATACAAGGTAGTGGTCGGAGACTTGGAGGGGAGTTGCAATGAGATTAGTGGAAGAACAGCATCTAGTAAAGATGAGGTCAAGTGTATTGCCTGCCTTGTGAGTAGGGGGGAAGGTGAGAGGATGAGGTCAAAAGAGGAGAGGAGTGGAAAGAAGGAGGCAGAGAGGAATGAGTCAAAGGTAAACGTGGGGAGGTTAAAGTCACCCAGAACTGTGAGAGGTGAGCCATCCTCAGGAAAGAAACTTATCAAGGCGTCAAGCTCATTGATGAACTCTCCAAGGGAACCTGGAGGGCGATAATGATAAGGATGTTAAGCTTGAATGGGCTGGTAACTGTGACAGCATGGAATTCAAAGGAGGAGATAGACAGATGGGTCAGGGGAGAAAGAGAGAATGTCCACTTGGGA
This sequence comes from Salmo trutta, assembly GCF_901001165.1. Taxonomy (NCBI): domain Eukaryota; kingdom Metazoa; phylum Chordata; class Actinopteri; order Salmoniformes; family Salmonidae; genus Salmo; species Salmo trutta. Next base: position 36,349,434 of record NC_042980.1, read on the forward strand.
GTGATGAGGATTCCAGTGCCACCACCCCGCTGGCCAGATGCTCTCGGGGTATGCGAGAGCACGTGGTCAGACGAGGAGAGAGCAGTAGGAGTAGCAGTTTTAGTTGTGCTAATCCATGTTTCCGTCAGCGCCAAGAAGTCGAGGGACTGGAGGGTAGCATAGGCTGAGATGAACTCTACCTTGTTGGCCGCAGACCGGCAGTTCCAGAGGCTGCCGGAGACCTGGAACTCCACGTGGGTCGTGCGCGCTGGGACCACCAGGTTAGAGTGGCAGCGGCCACGCGGTGTGAAGCGTTTGTATGGCCTGTGCAGAGGGGAGAGAACAGGGATAGACGGCCACATAGTTGACAGGCTACAGAAGAGGCTACGCTAAAGCAAAGGAGATTGGAATGACAAGTGGACTACACGTCTCGAATGTTCAGAAAGTTAAGCTTACGTTGCAAAAATCTTATTGACTAAAATGACTAAAATGATACAGTACTGCTGGCTGGTGAAGTAGGCTAGCTAGCAGTGGCTGCGTTGTTGACTTTGTTTGAAAGTGTAGCTGGCTAGGTAACCTCGATAGTTTCAGTACTACACCTTTATCATGATACATAGGCAACTATGTAGCTAGCTAACATAACACTAATCAAGACGTTATTTGGTAATGTATTTCGTTTCTACAATGCTGCTCGTCGGTAGAAGTTGAGTGCTCTGTGTGCTCCGTGTGCTCTCTGTATTCTGTGTGCTCTGTGTGCTCTCTGTGCCCTGAGTGCTCCCTGTGCCCTGAGTGCCCTGAGTGCCTTGAGTGCCCTCTGTGCCCTTTGTGCTAAATGTGCTCCCTGTGCTCCGTGTGCTCTGAGTGCTCTGTGTGCTCCGAGTGCTCTCTGTATTCTGTGTGCTCTATGTTCTCTCTGTGCTCTGTGTGCACTGTGTGCAGTGTGTGCTCGGTGTGCAGTGTATGCTCGGTGTGCACTGTGCGCTCGGTGTGCACTGTGTGCTCGGTGTGCTCTGTTTGCTCTTTGTGCTCTGTTTGCTGTGTGCACTGTGTGCTCTGTGTGCTCTGTGTGCTCTTAGTGCCCTGAGTGCCCTGAGTGCCCTGAGTGCCCTGAGTGCCCTGAGTGCCCTGAGTGCCCTGTGTGCCCTGAGTGCTCTCTGTGCTCTGAGTACCCTGAGTGCCCTGTGTGCTCTTAGTGCCCTGAGTGCCCTGAGTGCCCTGAGTGCTCTCTGTGCTCCGAGTGCTCCGAGTGCTCGGTGTGCACTGTGTGCTCGGTGTGCTCTGTATGCTCTGTTTGCACTGTGTGCTCTGAGTGCTCTGTGTGCTCTGTGTGCTCTGTGTGAATCTGTGTGCTCTGTGTGCTCTTAGTGCCCTGAGTGCTCTCTGTATTCTGTGTGCTCTCTGTATTCTGTGTGCTCTGTGTGCTCTGTGTGCTCTGTGTGCTCTCTGTGCTCTGTGTGCTCTGAATGCTCTCTGTGCCCTGAGTGCTCCCTGTGCCCTGAGTGCCCTGAGTGCCTTGAGTGCCCTCTGTGCCCTTTGTGCTAAATGTGCTCCCTGTGCTCCGTGTGCTCTGAGTGCTCTGTGTGCTCCGAGTGCTCTCTGTATTCTGTGTGCTCTATGTTTTCTCTGTGCTCTGTGTGCACTGTGTGCAGTGTGTGCTCGGTGTGCAGTGTATGCTCGGTGTGCACTGTGCGCTCGGTGTGCACTGTGTGCTCGGTGTGCTCTGTTTGCTCTTTGTGCTCTGTTTGCTGTGTGCACTGTGTGCTCTGTGTGCTCTGTGTGCTCTTAGTGCCCTGAGTGCCCTGAGTGCCCTGAGTGCCCTGAGTGCCCTGATTGCCCTGAGTGCCCTGTGTGCCCTGAGTGCTCTCTGTGCTCTGAGTACCCTGAGTGGCCTGTGTGCTCTTAGTGCCCTGAGTGCCCTGAGTGCCCTGAGTGCTCTCTGTGCTCCGAGTGCTCCGAGTGCTCGGTGTGCACTGTGTGCTCGGTGTGCTCTGTATGCTCTGTTTGCACTGTGTGCTCTGAGTGCTCTGTGTGCTCTGTGTGCTCTGTGTGAATCTGTGTGCTCTGTGTGCTCTTAGTGCCCTGAGTGCTCTCTGTATTCTGTGTGCTCTCTGTATTCTGTGTGCTCTGTGTGCTCTGTGTGCTCTGTGTGCTCTCTGTGCTCTGTGTGCTCTGAATGCTCTGAGTGCCCTGAGTGCTCTGTGTGCTCTATGTGCCCTTAGTGCCTTTATCCTCTGTGTGCTCTGTGTTCTCTGTGTGCTATGTGTGCTATGTGTGCTCTGTGTGAATCTGTGTGCTCTGTGTTCTCTGTGTGCTATGTGTGCTATGTGTGCTCTGTGTGAATCTGTGTGCTCTGTGTGCTCTTAGTGCCCTGAGTGCTCTCTGTATTCTGTGTGCTCTCTGTATTCTGTGTGCTCTCTGTATTCTGTGTGCTCTGTGTGCTCTCTGTGCTCTGTGTGCTCTGTGTGCCCTTAGTGCCCTTATCCTCTGTGTGCTCTGTGTGCTCAGTTTGCGCTCTGATTTCTCTGTGTGCTATGTGTGCTCTGTGTGCTCTGTGTGTTCCGTGTGCTCCATGTGCTCCGAGTGCCCCCAGTGCCCTGAGTGCTCTGTGTGCCCTAAGAGCACTGTGTGCTCTGTGTGCTCTGAGTGCTCTGTGTGCTCTGAGTTCTCCCTGTGTTCTGTGTGCTCTCTGTGCTCTGATCAATCTGAGCGCTCTGTGTGCTCTGAGTGCCCTGAGTGCTCTCTGTGCTCTGTGTGCACTCTGTGCTCCATGTGCTCTGAGTGCTCTGAGTGCTCTGTGTGCTCCGTGTGCTCTCTGTATTCTGTGTGCTCTGTGTGCTCTGTGTGCTCTGTGTGCACTCTGTGCACTCTGTGCTCCATGTGCTCCCTGTGCTCTGAGTGCTCTGTGTGCTCCTTGTGCTCTCTGTATTCTGTGTGCTCTGTGTGCCCTGAGTGCCCTGTGTGCCCTGTGTGCCCTGTGTGCCCTGTGTGCCCTGAGTACCCTGAGTGCCCTGAGTGCCCTGAGTAACCTGAGTGCCCTGAGTGCTCTGTGTGCCCTGAGTGCTCTGTGTGCCCTGAGTGCTCTGTGTGCCCTGAGTGCTCTGTGTGCCCTGAGTGCTCTGTGTGCCCTGAGTGCTCTGTGTGCTCTGAGTGCTCTGTGTGCCCTGAGTGCTCTGTGTGCTCTGAGTGCTCTCTGTGTTCTGTGTGCTCTCTGTGCTCTGAGCAATCTGAGCGCTCTGTGTGCTCTTTGTGCTCTTAGTGCCCTGAGTGCCCTCTGTATTCTGTGTGCTCTGTGTGCCCTGAGTGCTCTGTGTGCTCTGAGTGCTCTCTGTGTTCTGTGTGCTCTCTGTGCTCTGAGCAATCTGAGCGCTCTGTGTGCTCTTTGTGCCCTGTGTGCTCTTTGTGCCCTGAGTGCCCTGAGTGCCCTGAGTGCCCTGTGTGCTCTGTGTGCCCTGTGTGCCCCGATTGCCCCGAGTGCCCCGAGTGCCCTGAGTGCTCTATGTGCCCTGAGTGCTCTGTGTGCCCTGAGTGCTCTGTGTGCCCTGAGTGTTCTGTGTGCCCTGAGTGCTCTCTGTGTTCTGTGTGCTCTCTGTGCTCTGAGCAATCTGAGCGCTCTGTGTGCTCTCTGTGCTCTGTGTGCTCTCTGTGCTCTGGGTGCCCTGAGTGCTCTCTGTGCTCTGAGTGCTCTCTGTATTCTGTGTGCTCTGTGTTCTCTCTGTGCTCTGTGTGCTCTGAGTGCTCCGTGTGCTCCCTCTGCTCTGTGTGCACTGTGTGCACTGTGTGCTCTCTGTGCCCTGAGTGCCCTGAGTACCCTGAGTACCCTGAGTGCTCTCTGTATTCTGTGTGCTCTCTGTATTCTGTGTGCTCTGTGTGCTCTGTGTGCTCTCTGTGCTCTGTGTGCTCTGAATGCCCTGAGTTCTCTGTGTGCTCTCTGTATTCTGTGTGCTCTGTTTGCGCTCTGTGTTCTCAGTGTGCTCTGTGTGCTCCGAGTGCCCTGAGTGCTCTGTGTGCGCTAAGAGCACTGTTTGCTCTGAGTGCTCTGAGTGCTCTGAGTGCTCTGTGTGCCCTTAGTGCCTTTATCCTCTGTGTGCTCTGTGTGCTCTGTATGCTCGTTTTGCGCTCTGTGTTCTCTGTGTTCTCTGTGTGCTATGTGTGCTCTGTGTGAATCTGTGTGCTCTGTGTGCTCTGTGTGCTCCGTGTGCCCCGAGTGCCCTGAGTGCCCTGAGTGCTCTGTGTGCCCTGAGTGCTCTGTGTGCCCTGAGTGCTCTGTGTGCCCTGAGTGCTCTTTGTGCCCTGAGTGCTCTCTGTGTTCTGTGTGGTCTCTGTGCTCTGAGCAATCTGAGTGCTCTGTGTGCTCTCTGTGCTCTGTGTGCTCTCTGTGCTCTGAGTGCCTTGAGTGCTCTCTGTGCTCTGAGTGCCCTGAGTGCTCTCTGTGCTCCATGTGCTTCCTGTGCTCCGTGTGCTCTGTGTGCTCCGTTTGCTCCGAGTGCTCTCTGTATTCTGTGTGCTCTGTGTTCTCTCTGTGCTCTGTGTGCTCTGAGTGCTCCGTGTGTTCCTTCTGCTCTGTGTGCCCTGAGTGCCCTGAGTGCCCTGTGTGCCCTGAGTACCCTGATTGCCCTGAGTGCCCTAAGTAACCTGAGTGCCCTGAGTGCTCTGTGTGCCCTGAGTGCTCTCTGTGTTCTGTGTGCTCTCTGTGCTCTGAGCAATCTGAGCGCTCTGTGTGCTCTCTGTGCTCTGTGTGCTCTCTGTGCTCTGGGTGCCCTGAGTGCTCTCTGTGCTCTGAGTGCTCTCTGTATTCTGTGTGCTCTGTGTTCTCTCTGTGCTCTGTGTACTCTGAGTGCTCCGTGTGCTCCCTCTGCTCTGTGTGCACTGTGTGCACTGTGTGCTCTCTGTGCCCTGAGTGCCCTGAGTACCCTGAGTACCCTGAGTGCTCTCTGTATTCTTTGTGCTCTCTGTATTCTGTGTGCTCTGTGTGCTCTGTGTGCTCTGTGTGCTCTCTGTGCTCTGTGTGCTCTGAATGCCCTGAGTTCACTGTGTGCTCTCTGTATTCTGTGTTCTCTGTTTGCGCTCTGTGTTCTCTGTGTGCTCTGTGTGCTCCGAGTGCCCTGAGTGCTCTGTGTGCGCTAAGAGCACTATTTGCTCTGAGTGCTCTGAGTGCTCTGAGTGCTCTGAGTGCTCTGTGTGCCCTTAGTGCCTTTATCCTCTGTGTGCTCTGTGTGCTCTGTGTGCTCGGTTTGCGCTCTGTGTTCTCTGTGTTCTCTGTGTGCTCCGAGTGCCCTGAGTGCTCTGTGTGCGCTAAGAGCACTATTTGCTCTGAGTGCTCTGAGTGCTCTTAGTGCCCTGAGTGCCCTGAGTGCCCTGAGTGCTCTCTGTATTCTGTGTGCTCTGTGTGCTCTGTGTGCTCTGTGTGCTCTGTGTGCTCTCTGTGCTCTGTGTGCTCTGAATGCTCTGAGTGCCCTGAGTGCTCTGTGTGCTCTGCGTGCCCTTAGTGCCCTTATCCTCTGTGTGCTCTGTGTGCTCAGTTTGCGCTCTGTGTTCTCTGTGTGCTATGTGTGCTATGTGTGCTATGTGTGCTCTGTGTGCTCTGTGTGCTCTGTGTGCCCCGAGTGCCCCGAGTGCCCTGAGTGCTCTGTGTGCCCTGAGTGCTCTGTGTGCCCTGAGTGCTCTGTGTGCCCTGAGTGCTCTGTGTGCCCTGAGTGCTCTCTGTGCTCTGAGCAATCTGAGCGCTCTGTGTGCTCTCTGTGCTCTGTGTGCTCTCTGTGCTCTGGGTGCCCTGAGTGCTCTCTGTGCTCTGAGTGCCTTGAGTGCTCTCTGTGCTCTGAGTGCCTTGAGTGCTCTCTGTGCTCTGAGTGCCCTGAGTGCTCTCTGTGCTCCATGTGCTTCCTGTGCTCCGTGTGCTCTGTGTGCTCCGTTTGCTCCGAGTGCTCTCTGTATTCTGTGTGCTCTGTGTTCTCTCTGTGCTCTGTGTGCTCTGAGTGCTCCGTGTGTTCCCTCTGCTCTCTGTGCACTGTGTGCTCTCTGTGCCCTGAGTACCTTGAGTGCCCTGAGTACCCTGAGTGCTCTCTGTATTCTGTGTGCTCCCTGTGCTCCGTGTGCTCCGAGTGCTCTGTGTGCTCCGAGTGCTCTCTGTATTCTGTGTGCTCTCTGTGCTCTGAGTGCTCTGTGTACACTGTGTGCTCTCTGTGCTCTGTGTGCCCTGAGTGCCCTGAGTGCTCTCTGTATTCTGAGTGCCCTGAGTGCTCTGTGTGCTCTGTGTGCTCTGTGTGCTCTGTGTGCTCTCTGTGCTCTGAATGCTCTTAGTGCTCTGTGTTCTCCATGTTCCCCGAGTGCCCTGTGTGCTCTTTTTTCTCTGAGAGAGAGAGAGAGAGAGAGACTCTGATTACTGTGGCTAATGTGCGGATAATTATTAGGGCTGTGACAGTCATGACATTTTGGATGACAGTAATTGATCACCTTTACAACCGTTCGAGTAGCATTATTATACAAAAATTTTAAGAAGCACATTTTTTACTCTGCACCTGACTGCATGTGCTGCCGTTCTATTTCTCTGTGTGCTGCAGGGAGGGGCGTTGCTGAGGCAACCCAAGACTAGTTTGTTACAACCCCTTGCTTGTTTCTTCAAGGATCATCACCTCGTTACCGCAGAAACGGACTCAACCGCATGAATGCCTGGCCTTCCCGTCTTCAATCATTTTCATGATGGTCTTCATCCATAACAGTTAGTTATGCTGTAATTGTGCCAGCCCTAATAACTACTGTTTCATTACCCTCCCAAGGAGCACCAAGCCTCTAACACGGGAGAGCTATGATTAAAAACATCACACACGTACACACACACCTCACCCTCTTCTCATTGCAGCCCATGAAAGATCTCCATTTTAGTCCCAAATGTCTTCCTAAATGTGTAGTGTTCTACTTCCTCCTGGTGTTTGATTTTAAATCCTAAGCCAGTTACTGTATCTGTATTACATGTTCACTAAGAGCTATGAGAGGTGGATTCAACACTGATTTAAGAACTGTGAGTGAGGTGGATTCAACACTGATTTAAAGGCTGTGAGTGAGGTGGATTCAACACTGATTTAAGAACTGTGAGTGAGGTGGATTCAACACTGAGTTCAGGACTGTGAGTGAGGTGGATTCAACACTCATTTAAGGGCTGTGAGTGAGGTGGATTCAACACTGATTTAGGGCTATGAGAGGTGGATTCAACACTGATTTAAGGACTGTGAGAGGTGGATTCAACACTCATTTAAGGACTGTGAGTGAGGTGGATTCAACACTGATTTAAGGACTGTGAGTGAGGTGGATTCAACACTGATTTAAGGGCTATGAGAGGTGGATTCAACACTGGTTTAAGGACTGTGAGAGGTGGATTCAACACTGATTTAAAGGCTGTGAGTGAGGTGGATTCAACACTGGTTTAAGGACTGTGAGAGGTGGATTCAACACTGATTTAAAGGCTGTGAGAGGTGGATTCAACACTGAGTTCAGGGCTGTGAGTGAGGTGGATTCAACACTGATTTAAGGACTGTGAGAGGTGGATTCAACACTGATTTAAGGACTGTGAGAGGTGGATTCAACACTGAGTTCAGGGCTGTGAGAGGTTGATTCAACACTGATTTAAGGACTGTGAGTGAGGTGGATTCAACACTGAGTTCAGGGCTGTGAGTGAGGTGGATTCAACATTGATTTAAAGGCTGTGAGTGAGGTGGATTCAACACTGATTTAAGGACTGTGAGTGAGGTGGATTCAACACTGATTTAAGGACTGTGAGTGAGGTGGATTCAACACTGATTTAAAGGCTGTGAGTGAGGTGGATTCAACACTGATTTAAAGGCTGTGAGTGAGGTGGATTCAACACTAAGTTCAGGGCTGTGAGTGAGGTGGATTCAACACTGATTTAAGGACTGTGAGTGAGGTGGATTCAACACTGATTTAAAGGCTGTGAGTGAGGTGGATTCAACAATGATTTAAGGACTGTGAGTGAGGTGGATTCAACACTGAGTTCAGGGCTTTGAGTGAGGTGGATTCAACACTGAGTTCAGGGCTGTGAGTGAGGTGGATTCAACACTGATTTAAGGGCTATGAGAGGTGGATTCAACACTGATTTAAGGGCTATGAGAGGTGGATTCAACACTGGTTTAAGGGCTGTGAGTGAGGTGGGTTCAATACTGATTTAAGGACTGTGAGTGAGGTGGATTCAACACTGATTTAAGGGCTGTTAGGGAGGTTGATTCAACACTGATTTAAGGGCTGTGAGTGGTGGATTCAACACTGATTTAAAGGCTGTGAGTGAGGTGGATTCAACACTGATTTAAGGGCTATGAGAGGTGGATTCAACACTGATTTAAAGGCTGTGAGTGAGGTGGATTCAACACTGATTTAAGGACTGTGAGTGAGGTGGATTCAACACTGATTTAAGGACTGTGAGTGAGGTGGATTCAACACTGATTTAAGGGCTATGAGAGGTGGATTCAACACTGATTTAAGGACTGTGAGTGAGGTGGATTCAACACTGAGTTCAGGGCTGTGAGTGAGGTTGATTCAACACTGATTCTAACTCTTTGGGCTAGGGGGCTGTATTTTGATGCCTGGATGAAAAGTGTGCCCAAAGTAAACTGCCTGTTACTCAGGCCCAGAAGCTAGGATATGCATATAGGTAGATTTGGATAGAAAACACTAAAGTTTCTAAAACTGTTCAAATAATGTCTGTGAGGGAGGTGGATTCAACACTGATTAAAGTTGTATCATAACGCCCCCTCCCACCTAATTTTAGTGCACTGTGGCCTCGGGGTCAGTGTATGTGTGGTGTGTGTTCTTGCAGATCATTTTTTATTTATTTATCAAACCTTTATTTAACTAGGCAAGTCAGTTAAGAACAAATTCTTACTTACAATGACAGCCTACCCCGGCCAAACCCGGACGACGCTGGGTCAATTGTGCACCACCCTATGGGACTCCCAATCACGGCCGATTGTAATACAGCCTGGAATTTAACCAGGGTCTGTAGTGACGCCTCTTGCACTGAGATGCAGTGCATTAGATCACTGCGCCACTCGGGAGCCCAGAGATGCAAAGAGAGAGAGTGAGGAGGGGCGCTGGCCAGACTCCCTGCATGCTTAGGAGAAGAAAAAAAATGAAGCGCAGCAAATCGATTCCAGGCCCACTCCTCTCCCAGTCCTCTCCCAGTCCTCACCCAGTCCTCTCCCAGTCCTCTCCCAGTCCTCTCCCAGTCCTCTCCCAGTCCTCTCCCAGTCCTCTCCCAGTCCTCACCCAGTCCTCTCCCAGTCCTCACCCAGTCCTCTCCCAGTCTTCTCCCAGTCCTCTCCCAGTCCTCTCCCAGTCCTCTCCCAGTCCTCACCAGCATCTACTGGGAATTGAATAACGACCGTCAAAGCTTTCCGCCATGGAACTTCCAAAACCATTTAAGTCATAGTTCAGAATTTGTTATTTTATTATTTGAATCATGTTAATTTGATAGATTTCATTTTATAGGCTGTGTGATATAAAATTCCTTGTCATATGTTGTCTGAAGTGGCTCTGCTACTCTTTAAATTCCTGATTTTTCATTCAAGGAATAATAGTAAACACCAACGATACTACAAGTGTAAACAAACATAGCTTCTGTTTGTTCTTGTCATCCGCAATCATCATTTTCTCCCTATCTGATCTCTCACAGACGAATTGTGTGTGTGTGTGTGTGTGTGTGTGTGTGTGTGTGTGTGTGTGTGTGTGTGTGTGTGTGTGTGTGTGTGTGTGTGTGTGTGTGTGTGTGTGTGTGTGTGTGTGTGTGTGTGTGTGTGTGTGTGTGAAACACCAGGTGGTGCTGACATGCGAGTGCGACAGAATATCTTGTGTTTGGCAGTTTTGATGTCGAGCGGGAGAGGTCTCTCAATTCTATTCAATTCAATTTAAGGGTTTCATTGGCATGGGAAACATATGTCAACATTGCCAAAGCAAGTGAAGTAGATAATAAACAAAAGTGAAAAAAAACTATAAAAATGAAAAACATTACACTCACAAAAGTTCCAAAATAATTAAGAGATTTCAAATGTCATATTATGTGCAAACAGTTAAAGTACAAAAGGGAAAGTAAATAAACATAAATATGGGTTGTATTTACAATGGTGTTTGTTCTTCAGTGGTTGACCTTTTCTTGATGCAACAGGTCACAAAAAATTGCTGCTGTGATGGCACACTGTGGTATTTCACCCAGTAGATATGGAAGTTTATCAAAATTGGGTTTGTTTTCAAATTCTTTGTGGATCTTTGTAGTCTAAGGGAAAAATGTGTTTCTAATATGGCAATACATTTGGTAGGAGGTTAGGAAGTGCAGCTCAGTATCCACTTCATTTTGTGGGCAGTGTGCCCATAGCCTGTCTTCTCTTGAGAGCCAGGTCTACCTATGGCGGCCTTTCTCAATAGCAAGACTACGCTCACTGAGTCTGTACATAGTCAAAGATTTCCTTAATTCTGTGATCTCAGATATTCTGCCACTGTGTACTCTGATTTGGGTCAAATAGCATTCTAGTGTGCTCTGTTTTTTCCAATGTGTCATGTAATTATCTTTTTGTTTTCTCATGATTTGTTTGGGTCTAATTGTGTTGCTGTCCTGGGGCTCTGTGTGTGTGTTTGTTTTTGTGAACAGAGCCGCCGGACCAGCTTGCTTAGGGGACTCTTCTCCAGGTTCATCTCTCTGTAGGTGATGGCTTTGTTATGGAAGGTTTGGGAAACGCTTCCTTTTAGGTGGTTGTAGAATTTAACGGCTCTTTTCTGGATTTTGATAATTAGCTGATATCGGCCTAATTCTGCTCAGCATACATTATTTGGTGTTTGACGTTGTGCACGGAGGACATTTTTGCAGAATTCTGCATGCAGAGTCTCAATTTGGTGTTTGTCCCATTTTGTGAATTCTTGGTTGGGGAGCGGACCCCAGACCTCCCAACCATAAAGGACAATGGGTTCTATAACTGACTCAAGTATTTTTTTGCCAGATCCTAATTGGTATGTCAAATTTTATGTTCCTTTTGATGGCATAGAAGGCCCTTCCTATCTTGTCTCTCAGCTCGTTCACAGCTTTGTGGAAGTTACCTGTGGTGCTGATGTTTAGGCCGAGGTATGTATAGTTTTTTTGTGTGCTCTAGGGCAACGGTGTCTAGATGGAATTTGTGTTTGTGGTCCTGGCAACTGGACCTTTTTTGGAACACCATTATTTTTGTCTTACTGAGATTTACTGTCAGGGCCCAGGTCTGGCAGAATCTGTGCAGAAGATCTAGGTGCTGCTGTAGACCCTCCTTTGTTGTGGACAGAAGCACCAGATCATCAGGAAACAGTACACATTTGACTTCAGATTCTAGTAGGGTGAGGCCGGGTGCTGCAGACTGTTCTAGTGCCCTCGCCAATTCGTTGAAATAAACAGTTAAAGATGGAAATATACTTAAGCTTAGGTTGGAGTCTTTAAAACTTGTTTTTAAACCACTCCACAAATTTCTTGTTAACCAAACTATAGTTTTGGCAAGTCGGTTAGGACATCTACTTTGTGCATGACACAAGTAACTTTTACAACAATTGGTTGCAGACAGATTATTTCACTTATAATTCACTGTATCACAATTCCAGTGGGTCAGAAGTTTACATACACTAAGTTGACTGTGCCTTTAAACAGCTTGGACAATTCCAGAAAATGATGTTATGGCTTTAGAAGCTTCAAATAGGCTAATTGACATCATTTGAGTCAATTGGAGATTGACTTGTATTTCAAGGCCTACCTTCAAACTCAGTGCCTCTTTGCTTGACATCATGGAAAAATCTAAAGAAATCAGCCAAGACCTCAGAAAACAAATTGTAGACCTCCACAAGTCTGCTTCATCCTTGGGAGCAATTTCCAAATGCCTGAAAGTACCACGTTCATCTGTACAAACAATCGTACGCAAGTATAAACACCATGGGACCACGCAGCCGTCATACCGCTCAGGAAGGAGACGCCTTCTGTCTCCTAGAGATGATCGTACTTTGGTGCGAAAAGTGCAAATCAATCCCAGAACAACAGCAAATGACCTTGTGAAGATGCTGGAGGAAACAGGTAAAAACGTATCTATAGCCACAGTAAAACGAGTCTTATATCGACATAACCTGAAAGGCCACTCAGCAAGGAAGAAGCCACTGCTCCAAAACCGCCATAAAAAAGCCAGACTACGGTTTGCAACTGCACATGGGGACAAAGATCAGACTTTTTGGAGAAATGTCCTCTGGTCAGATAAAACAAAAATAGAACTGTTTGGTCATAATGACCATCGTTATGTTTGGAGGAAAAAGGGGGAGGCTTGCAAGCCGAAGAACACCATCCCAACTGTGAAGCATGGGGGTGGCAGCATCATGTTGTGGGGGTGCTTTGCTGCAGGAGGGACTGGTGCACTTCACAAAATAGATGGCTTTATGAGGAATGAAAATGATATATTGAAGCAACATCTCAAGACATCAGTCAGGAAGTTAAAGCTTGGTCGCAAATGGACAATGACCCCAAGCATACGTCCAAAGTTGTGGCAAAATGGCTTAAGGACAACAAAGTCAAGGCATTGGAGTGGCCATTACAAAGTCTTGACCTCAATCCTATATGGGCTGAACTGAAAAAGTGTGTGCGAGCAAGGAGGCATACAAACCGGACTCAGTTACACCAGCTCTGTCAGGAGGAATGGGCCAAAACTCACCCAACTTATTGTGGGAAGCTTGTGGAAGGCTACCCGAAACGTTTGACCCCATTTAAACAATTTAAAGGCAATACTACCAAAATCTAATTGAGTGTATGTAAACTTCTGACCCACTGGGAATGTGATGAAAGAAATAAAAGCTGAAATAAATAATTCTCTCTACTATTAATCTGACATTTAAAATAAAGTGGTGATCCTAACTGACTTAAGACAAGGAATTTTTACTAGGATTAAATGTCAGGAATTGTGAAAAACTGAGTTTAAGTGTATTTGGCTAAGGTGTATGTAAACTTCCGATTTCAACTGTATGTTGAAGAGGGTGGTGCTTAAGCTGCATCCCTGTCTCACCCCACGGCCCTGTGGAAAGAAATGTGTGTTTTTTGCCAATTTTAAACGCACACTTGTTTTTTGTGTACATGGATTTTAGAATGTTGTATGTTTTTCCCCAACACCACTTTCCCATCAATTTGTATAGCAGACCCTCGTGCCAAATGGAGTCAAAAGCTTTTTTGAAATCAACAAAGCATGTCAAAGCACTACCTTTGTTTTGGTTTGTTTGTTTTTCAATTAGGGTGTGCAGGTGAATACGTGGTCTGTCATATGGTAATTTGGTAAAAAGCCAATTTGACATTTGCTCAGTACATTGCTTTCACTGAGGAAATGTACTAGTCTGCTGTTAATGATAATGCAGAGGATTTTCCGAACGTTGCTGTTGACGCATATCCAATGGTAGTTATTGGGGTCAAATTTGTCTCCACTTTTGTGGATTGGGGTTCCAAATATTGGGGAAGATGCCAGAGCTAAGGATGATGTTAAAGAGTTTTAGTATAGCCAATTGGAATTTGTTGTCTGCATATTTTATAATTTCATTGAGGATACCATCAGCACCACAGGCCTTTTTGGGCTGGAGGGTTTGTATTTTGTCCTTTAGTTCATTCAATGTAATTGGAGAATCAAGTGTGTTCTGGTAGCCTTTAATAGTTGATTCAAAGATTAGTATTTGATCATGTATATGTTTTCTCTCTCTCACTGTCTGTCTGTCTCTCTCTCGTATTAAAAGGTAAACTCTGTTAGTTTCCTATTGATACAAAATCTAGACTTTAATATTCACACCTTATCTATCACTCCTCTGAAACAGAGTGTGTGTGAACTATTTATTTAAACTCTCTGTATCCAGATGTTCTTGGCTGAGGAGATAAAGCTGTTGAAGTGGTATCCATCTGTTTGTCTCCTGGTGTCTCTATCCCCCCTCATCAGCAGGTACACACACACACACACACAACACACACACACACACACACACACACACACACACACACACACACACACACACACACACACACACACACACACACACACACACACACACACACACACACACACACACACACACACACACACACACACTGTAGATTGTCATTGTCGAGACAATGTGTGTGTCTTATTCAGCAGGTTGAGCATGTCAACCTCCATCCCTGTCTGATGTCCAGTCACACTTTTGGCTTCACTCCCTTCACCCTTATCTCTCTATACCTCTCTTTCCTTTTTCCTTCTTTCCATTGACCTCGACCATCCCTCTCTTTCTCTACCTTTATAAATATACTTTTAAAAGATTCAGTTTCCAAAGAGCACAGAGCTTTCTGCCTTAGGCAGAAGTGCTTGCTTGTCTGTGTGTGCTTGTGTTTATCTGTTTGTTTTTGAACACTTAAATTAGTAAATTAGTATTGCTCTCCCAACTGTGTGTGTGTGTGTGTGTGTGTGTGTGTGTGTGTGTGTGTGTGTGTGTGTGTGCTTGTGTTTATCTGTTTGTTTTTGAACACTTAAATTAGTAAATTAGTCTTGCTCTCCCAACTGTGTGTGTGTGTGTGTGTGTGTGGTATGAGAAGAAGAGGGGGTAGGTGTTAAATAATGACGTTGCTAAATGTTCGTCCTCCCTTTCTCTCTACATTCTTTCTCCCTACATTCTTTCTCTCTACATTCTTTCTCTCTACATTCTTTCTCCCTACATTCTTTCTCCCTACATTCTTTCTCTCTACATTCTTTCTCTCTACATTCTTTCTCCCTACATTCTTTCTCTCTACATTCTTTCTCCCTACATTCTTTCTCTCTACATTCTTTCTCTCTACATTCTTTCTCTCTACATTCTTTCTCCCTACATTCTTTCTCCCTACATTCTTTCTCTCTACATTCTTTCTCTCTACATTCTTTCTCTCTACATTCTTTCTCCCTACATTCTTTCTCCCTACATTCTTTCTCTTTACATTCTTTCTCTTTACATTCTTTCTCTCTACATTCTTTCTCTCTACATTATTTATCTCTACATTCTTTCTCCCTACATTCTTTCTCTCTACATTCTTTCTCCCTACATTCTTTCTCTCTACATTCTTTCTCCCTACATTCTTTCTCTCCACATTCTTTCTCTCTACATTCTTTCTCTCTACATTCTTTCTCTCTACATTCTTTCTCTCTACATTCTTTCTCTCTACATTCTTTCTCCCTACATTCTTTCTCCCTACATTCTTTCTCTTTACATTCTTTCTCTTTACATTCTTTCTCTCTACATTCTTTCTCTCTACATTATTTATCTCTACATTCTTTCTCCCTACATTCTTTCTCTCTACATTCTTTCTCCCTACATTCTTTCTCTCTACATTCTTTCTCCCTACATTCTTTCTCTCCACATTCTTTCTCTCTACATTCTTTCTCTCTACATTCTTTCTCTCTACATTCTTTCTCTCTACATTCTTTCTCCCTACATTCTTTCTCTTTACATTCTTTCTCTTTACATTCTTTCTCTCTACATTCTTTCTCCCTACATTCTTTCTCTCTACATTCTTTCTCCCTACATTCTTTCTCTCTACATTCTTTCTCCCTACATTCTTTCTCTCTACATTCTTTCTCCCTACATTCTTTCTCTCTACATTCTTTCTCCCTACATTCTTTCTCTCCACATTCTTTCTCCCTACATTCTTTCTCTCTACATTCTTTCTCCCTACATTCTTTCTCTCTACATTCTTTCTCTCTACATTCTTTCTCCCTACATTCTTTCTCTCTACATTCTTTCTCCCTACATTCTTTCTCCCTACATTCTTTCTCTCTACATTCTTTCTCTCTACATTATTTCTCCCTACATTCTTTCTCTCTACATTCTTTCTCCCTACATTCTTTCTCCCTACATTCTTTCTCCCTACATTCTTTCTCTCTACATTCTTTCTCCCTACATTCTTTCTCCCTACATTCTTTCTCTCTACATTCTTTCTCCCTACATTCTTTCTCCCTACATTCTTTCTCTCTACATTCTTTCTCTCTACATTCTTCTCCCTACATTCTTTCTCCCTACATTCTTTCTCCCTACATTCTTTCTCTCTTACATTCTTCTCCCTACATTCTTTCTCCTACATTCTTTCTCTCTACATTCTTTCTCTCTCTACATTCTTTCTCTCTACATTCTTTCTCCCTACATCTTTCTCTCTACATTCTTTCTTCTCCCTACATTTTCTTCTCCCTACAATTCTTCTCCCTACATTCTTTCTCCCTACATTCTTTCTCTCTACTTCTTTCTCCCTACATTCTTTCTCCCTACATTCTTTCTCTCTACATTCTTTCTCTACCTACATTTCTTTCTCTCTAACATTCTTTCTCCCTACATTCTTTCTCCCTACATTCTTTCTCCCTACATTCTTTCTCCCTACATTCTTTCTCCCTACATTCTTTCTCTCTACATTCTTTCTCTCTACATTCTTTCTCCCTACATTCTTCTCCCTACATTCTTTCTCTCTACATTCTTTCTCCCATACATTCTTTCTCTCTACATTCTTTCTCTCTACATTCTTTCTCCCTACATTCTTTCTCCATACATTCTTTCTCCTACATCTTTCTCTCTACATTCTTTCTGCTCCTACATTCTTTCTCTCTACATTCTTTCTCTCTACATTCTTTCTCTCTACATTCTTTCTCTCTACATTCTTTCTCCCTACATTCTTTCTCTCTACATTCTTTCTCTCTACATTCTTTCTCTCTACATTCTTTCTCTCTACATTCTTTCTCCCTACATTCTTTCTCTCTACATTCTTTCTCTCTACATTCTTTCTCTCTATTCTTTCTCTCTACATTCTTTCTCCTACATTCTTTTCTCCCTACATTCTTTCTCTCTACATTCTTTCTCGACATTCCTTTCTCTCTCTACATTCTTTCTCTCTACATTCTTCGCTCTACATTCTTTCTCCTACATTCTTTCTCCCTACATTCTTTCTCCTACATTCTTTCTCCCTACATTCTTTCTCTCTACAGTTCTTTCTCTCTACATTCTTTCTTCCTACATTCTTTCTCTCCTACATTCTTTCTTCTCCTACATTCTTCTCTCCTACATTCTTTCTCTCTTACATTCTTTCTCTCTACATTCTTTCTCTCTACATTCTTATCTCTCCCTACATTCTTTCTCCCTACATTCTTTCTCTCTACATTCTTTCTCCCTACATTCTTTCTCTCTACATTCTTTCTCCCTACATTCTTTCTCTCTACATTCTTTCTCTCTACATTCTTTCTCCCTACATTCTTTCTCTCTACATTCTTTCTCCCTACATTCTTTCTCTCTACATTCTTTCTCTCTACATTCTTTCTCTCTACATTCTTTCTCCCTACATTCTTTCTCTCTACATTCTTTCTCTCTACATTCTTTCTCTCTACATTCTTTCTCCCTACATTCTTTCTCTCTACATTCTTTCTCCCTACATTCTTTCTCCCTACATTCTTTCTCTCTACATTCTTTCTCTCTACATTCTTTCTTCCTACATTCTTTCTCCCTACATTCTTTCTCTCTACATTCTTTCTCCCTACATTCTTTCTCTCTACATTCTTTCTCTCTACATTCTTTCTCTCTACATTCTTTCTCTCTACATTCTTCTTACATTCTTTCTCCCTACATTCTTTCTCCCTACATTCTTTCTCTCTACATTCTTTCTCTCTACATTCTTTCTCCCTACATTCTTTCTCTCTACATTCTTTCTCTCTACATTCTTTCTCTCTACATTCTTTCTCTCTACATTCTTTCTCCCTACATTCTTTCTCCCTACATTCTTTCTCTCTACATTCTTTCTCTCTACATTCTTTCTCTCTACATTCTTTCTCTCTACATTCTTTCTCTCTACATTCTTTCTCCCTACATTCTTTCTCCCTACATTCTTTCTCTCTACATTCTTTCTCTCTACATTCTTTCTCTCTACATTCTTTCTCCCTACATTCTTTCTCCCTCCCTCTCATTTTGTTTGACTGTGACTGGTTGCGTTGAATAATTCGTTTTTTTTAATAAAAAGTCTCTCCTCCCCCTCCTCCTGGGGGATGGTGTGATTGACAAATCAGGGTTACTAAGTGATTAGCTGCGGTGGCTCCTCGTGTTGTCGCGGAGATGTAGGCGGAGACGCAGTTCAATTACAGGGTCAACGTTTCTCAAAGGCTCCACTCTGTGCCGTCCCTCCCCCTTTCCCCTACCCACCCCCATCCCTCCCTCCCTCCCCCCATCCCTCCCTCCCTCCACCCCCTGCTCCTGCCCTCCCTCTGCGCCCGCTGTCACCTAATGAAGATGACAAACTGCATCCTGCGCTAAGCCCAGACCCTCACTCTTCCACCCTCTGCTCTCTTCTCTTTATTTCACTCTCCCTCCCTCTTTTTCTTTCTTCCTTCCTGTCCTTCTCCTCCTCCTCGTGCCCCATATCTATTTGTTCTTCTTTCTGTCATCCTCTCTTCCATTTCCTTTCCCTCTCTATTTATCTCTTGTTCCTTCCCTACTTCAACACAAAGTCTCTCTCTCTATGCCTTCCTAGAGAGAAGAGAGAAGTCAATCCCTCTCTCGTCTTCTACCTCCCTCCTTCCCCGCTCTGTGTGTCTCTCTGGCACCTATTCCTTCAGCAGGTTGACGTTTATTGGGATGAATCTTGTCCTGAAGGCAGAGCTGAGCGATTTCCTTTAGATGAGCCAGCAGCAAAGTCGAAATTGGCTATATACAGTCAAAATTCATGAAAACAAAAATTTGCTTTTTGGTCCTAATTTAAGGTTAGGGTTAGCCATAATGTTAGCAGTGTGGTTAATGTTAGGGTTCAAATTGTATGACTTTGTGGCTTTGCCAGCTAGTGACTACCCATCAGAGCTGCCTCTGGTACATGAGTCATCCCAATAAATGCCATCCTGCAATCCTTCATTAGCTCTTTCCCTCACTCCACTCCACCCTCCACCCCCTGCTCCCACTCTTCCCTCTGGCTCATATGCGTGCATGTGTGTTTGTGGGCTTGTGGGTGTTTGTGTATGTTCTGTGGCTGTGTTTCTCGTCTCACACTCTCACTCCCTGTGTATATAGAGTATGTGCAGCCAGATCCAGTCGATGTTTGTGCAGGTCCCCAGTACAGTGAAAGATGAATTCAATACCGGCGACCGGAGCAACGGTGAGCGCTATTACCAAGTTGGCTTGCGGATGGGCGTAATCCGCAAGCTCCTACTCAGAGGATCGCAGGTTCATTCCCATTTTTTTTTACCCTTTCCCAAACCTTAACCCTTACCTTAAACATTCAGAATGCATGCCTAAACTTAACCATCAACTTGTTCCTGTTTTAACCATTTCCCAAAACTTAACTCTTACCTAAACCAATCGGAATGACTACCTAAATTTAACAGTGAAAACTTGACATTTATTCCCCCCTGGACAAATGTTGAACACTGAAGTCAGACCGTATCAAACTGTGAGATCTTGATGTGTGTTTGTGTGTGTTTGTTTAGACTCTGTGTGTGTGCACATCTTTCTGTGGTTTATCTAGGCTGTGTGTTTTTCTTAGCTCTGTTTGTGTGTTACTCGGCTGTGTGTGTGTGTGTGTGTGTGTGTGTGTGTGTGTGTGTGTGTGTGTGTGTGTGTGTGTGTGTGTGTCTGTGTGTGTGTGTGTGTCTGAGTGTGTGTATGTGTCTGAGTGTGTGTGTGTGTCTGAGTGTTGTAGTGTGTGTGTGTGTGTGTCGGAGTGTGTGTGTGTGTCGGAGTGTGTGTGTGTGCCGGAGTGTGTGTGTTTGTATGTGTCTGAGTGTGTGAATGTGTCTGAGTGTGTGAATGTGTCTGAGTGTGTGAATGTGTCTGAGTGTGTGTGTGTGTGTGTGTGTGTGTGTGTGGTGTGTGTGTGTGTGTGTGTGTGTGTGTGTGTGTGTGTGTGTGTGTGTGTGTGTGTGTGTGTGTGTGTGTGTGTGTGTGTGTGTGTGTGTGTGTCTGAGTGTGTGTCTGAGAGGGGGATTATTTCTCTCTGAGCTCCAAAGCTTCCTAAACAGGGCTTAGAGAGGCGGCCCAGGGCAGCATCCAAAGCCTCTCTCTCTATCCCTCTCTCTCTCTTTCGCTCCCTCTATCTTTCTGTCTTTCTTTGTCTCTCCATTTCTCAATTTTTCTCTCGCCACCTCGCTGCCCTTTTCTGTCATTCATACTGTCTGTGTTTCTTTTTTCTAATTTCTCTGTTCGTTTCTATATCGCTTTCTTCCTGACTGCCTGTCTCTTCTGTTGTTCTCTTTCTATTTTCTTTCCCACTTTCTCTCCCTCCCTTTTCTCTTTCCTTCGCTTTGCCCTGATCCATTGCTATTATACACACAGACTCCCACACACAACATACACTTGATATGTGCCTTCACCCTCTGTCTTTATTTTACACACACACACGCTCACACACGCACACACACACATGCACACACACACGCAAACACACACACATTTGTAATCTTTTCCAAACACATGCTGTTAAATGTGTTAATTCCTCACCAGCTGTGGCAAATGGAAGTAGGGATTGGGAAGCACTTCTAGTTATTCAGGGTGTACAGTATACACGCAGGCACTCACGCACGCACGCACACACACGTCCACTGTCTCCCTAAGTGGGGGGATAACACTGAAATCACGTCACAGGCTCAACCTTGTCCTGCAACAATATTAGACACTCTTTCTCCCTTCTCTCTCTTTCTCCTGCTCACTTTGTGTGTGTGTGTGTGTGTGTGTGTGTGTGTGTGTGTGTGTGTGTGTGTGTGTGTGTGTGTGTGTGTGTGTGTGTGTGTGTGTGTGTGTGTGTGTGTGTGTGTGTGTGTGTGTCTTAGTCCCAGATGACGCCGACAGCTCAATGTTTCACATTCTGTTTCTCACTTGTCCTGTGTTGCATATTGGAAGTCTGTCTGGCGGTCTGTCTGTTTGTCTGTCTGTGCTTCAGATGTCTGTAACATCCCTCTTCATTTAGATCTGATTTCTATGCTTCAGGCTAGTAGACCGTGTGTGCGCGTGCGTGTGTGTGTGTGTGTGTGCAAGCGTGCATGCATTTAAGTGTTTGTGTACGTAAGTCTGTGTGTGTGTGAGCGCACACTGGCCAGGCAGACCTTTCCCATCTCCCTTTCTTTGCTTTGAAAAACGAGGGAGGAAATCTCTGAGCTGCAGTTATTATTCATCCCTCAAAGAGAGAGGAGAAAGGAGGGAGAGAGGAGGAAGAAAGGAGGAGAGAGGAGGGAGAAAGGAGGAGAAATGAGCAGAGAGGAGGGAGAGAGGAGGGAGAGAGGAGGGAGAGAGGAGGGAGAGAGGAGGAGACAGGAGGAGACAGGAGGAGACAGGAGGAGAGAGGAGGGAGAGAGGAGGAGACAGGAGGAGACAGGAGGAGACAGGAGGAGACAGGAGGAGACAGGAGGAGAGAGGAGGGAGAAAGGAGGAGAGAGGAGGAGAGAGAGGGAGAAAGGAGGAGAAATGAGCAGAGAGGAGGGAGAGAGGAGGGAGAGAGGAGGAGACAGGAGGAGACAGGAGGAGACAGGAGGAGAGAGGAGGGAGAAAGGAGGAGAGAGAGGGAGAAAGGAGGAGAAATGAGCAGAGAGGAGGGAGAGAGGAGGGAGAGAGGAGGAGACGGGAGGGAGAGAGGAGGGAGAAAGGAAGAGACAGGAGGAGACAGGAGGGAGAGAGGAGGGAGAAAGAAAGAGACAGGAGGAGACAGGAGGAGAGAGGAGGGAGAAAGGAGGAGAGAGGAGGAGAGAGGAGGGAGAGAGGAGGAGACAGGATGAGACGGGAGGGAGAGAGGAGGGAGAAAGGAAGAGACAGGAGGAGACAGGAGGGAGAGAGGAGGGAGAAAGGAAGAGACAGGAGGAGACAGGAGGAGAGAGGAGGGAGAAAGGAGGAGAGAGGAAGAGAGAGCAGGGAGAAAGGAGGAGACAGGAGGAGAGAGGAGGAGACAGGAGGAGAGAGGAGGGAGAAAGGAGGAGACAGGAGGAGAGAGGAGGAGAGGGAGAAAGGAGGAGACAGGAGGAGACAGGAGGAGACAGGAGGAGAAAGGAGGAGACAGGAGGAGACAGGAGGAGAAAGGAGGAGAAAGGAGGAGACAGGAGGAGACAGGAGGAGAAAGGAGGAGAAATGAGCAGAGAGGAGGGATAGAGGAGGAGAGGGAGAAAGGAGGAGACAGGAGGAGAGAGATGCTGGGGTTGAGGGGGGTTACATTAAATCTTATTTTTGGACCACCCCTGCACTCTCTCTCCCTCACTCACTCACTTTCCCTCTCTCTCTCTTCCTCTCACTCCTTTCAGTCCCTCCCTTCCTTTTGTCGTCATTCAGTCTTGCTGGAGAGAGAGGGGGAGCAGTGTGTGTGTGTGTGTGTGTGTGTGTGTGTGTGTGTGTGTGTGTGTGTGTGTGTGTGTGTGTGTGTGTGTGTGTGTGTGTGTGTGTGTGTGTGTGTGTGTGTGTGTGTGTTAGTATGACTTATTCCACATTTTGTTGTGTTACATCCTGAATTCAAAATGTATTAAATTATTTATTTTTCTCACCCATCTACACACTACCTCATATTGACAAAATGAAAACATGTTTTTAGAGTTTCTTTGCAATTTATTTAAAAAGAAATACAGAAATATGTCATTTACACAAGTATTCACACCCCTGAGTCAATACATGTTAGAATCACCGTTGGCAGTGATTACAGCTGTGAGTCTTTCTGGGTAAATCTCTAAGAGCTATTCACACCTGGACTGTACAATATTTGCACATTATTCTTTAAAAAATGATTCAAGCTCTGTCAGGTTGGTGTTTGATCATTGCTAGACAGCTATTTTCTTGTCATAGATTTTCAAGCTGATTTAAGTCAAAACTGTATCTCGGCCACTCATTAAATGCCTTCTTGGTAAGAAACTCCGGTGTAGATTTGGCTTTGTGTCGTAGGTTATTGTCCTGCTGAAAGGTGAATTTGTGTCCGAGTGTCTGTTGGAAAGCAGACTGAACCAGGTTTTCCTCTAGGATTTTGCCTGTGCTTAGCTCTATTCCGTTTTTTTTACCCTAAAAAACTCCCCAGTCCTTGCCAATGACAAGCATACCCATAACATGTTACAGCCACCACCCTGCTTGAAAATATGAAGAGTGTTACTCAGTGATGTGTTGTGTTGGATTTGCCCCAAACATAACACTTTGTATTCAGGACATAAAGTTCATTTCTTTGACACATTTTTTGCAGTTTTACTTCAGTCATTTATTGCAAACAGGATACCTGATTTGATATTATTGTTATTATTGTTATTATAGTTATAATGTTATCATTGTTATTATGTTATCATTGCACACAGAGTGGGTCCATGCAACTTATTATGTGACTTGTTAAGCACATTTTTACTCCTGAACTTATTTAGGCTTACTAAACAAACAGGTTGAATACTTATTGACTCAAGACATTTCAGCCTTTAGTTATTAATTAATTTGTAAAACTTTCTATAATTCCACTTTGACATTATGGGGTATTGTGTGTAGCCCAGTGACACAAAATGTGTATATCATCTATTTAAATTCAGGCTGTAACGCAAGAAAATTTTGAAAAAGTCAAGGGGTGTGAATACTTTCTAAAGGCACTGTATCGATTCTCTCTCCTTCACACACACACACACACACACACACACACACACACACACACACACACACACACACACTGCTCCCCCTCTCTCTGGCTCGTCTTTAAATATTCATCACTCTGGCTGTGCTGAGAGGGCCTGAAACACTGCCTCATACTTCAGGGAATCACTAGAGCCTACTCTATGATCTACACACACCGACAGTACAGAGCATGCACACATACAGTCATACACACCGACAGTACAGAGCATGCACACATACAGTCATACACACAGACAGCACAGATGGCACAAAAACACACACGAAAGCACACATACACAGGATGAACAGCACACACATTCCAGCAGTGCAGAACACACACACAGAAACACAAAGAGGCAGACACCACTGTCACACACACACAGAATAGGAGCAGGCGAGCGTGAACATAAAGTCAACACACACTGTGTGTGTGTGTGTGTGTGTGCGTGTGTGCGCGCGTGTGTGAGCAGTTCTGTTGGCTCTGAGGGCTGAGTGGTGTTGTGTTCCAGGATACAGGATGTTTCTGTCTCTTTGTTTGTGTTTTATTCCGTTGGTGAACGTTTGCTACACTAATCCCCTGGGTGCGTGTGTGTGTGTGTTGACCCAATCATGAACCCTGATCAAAGAAGATTGCACACACACACACTCAGTACATTTCCAAGCTCATTGGGCTCTGGAAAAGACAGCATGTTTCAACAAGGCTCAGGGAAGAGGTGATAAAGAAAGACAGAGGGATAGTGAAGGAAGGGGAGAGATAATGAAGGAAGGGGAGAGATAGTGAAGGACGAGAGAGATAGTGAAGGAAGGGGAGAGAGTGAAGGAAGGGGAGAGATAGTGAAGAGGGGGAGAGATAGTGAAGGAAGGGGAGAGATAATGAAGGAAGGGGAGAGATAATGAAGGACGAGAGAGATAGTGAAGGAACGGGAGAGATAGTGAAGGAAGG
>NC_042980.1:36378944-36426444 GCF_901001165.1 Salmo trutta
CCCACTAGCTACAGGTTATCTACAAGTCTCTGCTAGGTAAAGCCCCGCCTTGTCTCAGCTCACCATAGCAGCACCCACTCGTAGCATGCGCTCCAGCGGGTATATCGCACTGGTCACCCCCAAAGCCAATTCCTCCTTTGGTCGTCTTTCCTTCCAGTTCTCTGCTGCCAATGACTGGAATGAACTGCAAAAATCTCTGAAGCTGGAGACTCATATCTCCTTCACTAGCATTAAGCACCAGCTGTCAGAGCAGTTCACAGATCACTGCACCTGTACATAGTCCATCTGTAAACAGCCCATCTATCTACCTACCTCATCCCCATACTGTATTTATTTATTTATCCTGCTCCTTTGCACCCCAGTATCTCTACTTGCACATTCATCTTCTGCACATCAACCATTCCAATGTTTAATTACTATATTGTAATTACTTCGCCACCATGGCCTGTTTATTGCCTTAACTTACCTCATTTGCACTCACTGTATGTAGACTTTTTGTTTTCTTTTGTTCTGCTGTTGTCACGCCCTGGCCATAGAGAGGTTTTTGTTTTCTATTTTGGTTAGGCCAGGGTGGGCATTCTATGTTCCGTTTTCTATGTTTTGTGTATTTCTTTGTTTTGGCCGGGTATGGCTCTCAATCAGGGACAGATGTCTATTGTTGTCTCTGATTGGGAGCCATACTTAGCTGGGTAGTTGTTTTCTGTCTTGTGTTTTTCACCTGACAGAGCTGTGCGTTTTGTTCCACTTTGTTTTTGATTCAGTGTTCAGATAAAATAAATACCATCATGAACACGTACCACGCTGCACCTTGGTCCTCTCCTTGCAACAGCCGTTACAACTGTATTATTGACTGTATGTTTTGTTTATTCCATGTTGTTGTGTGTGTCGAATTGCTATGCTTTATCTTGGCCAGGTCGCAGTTGCAAATGAGAACTTGTTCTCAACTAGCCTACCTGGTTAAATAAAGGTGAAATAGATAAAATAAAATAAAATCACAGAGTTAAAGGCTAACCCAGAAAACAGCAAGCCAAACAACTAATACAGCTCTAAAGGCTAAACAAGAAAACAGCAAGCCAAACAATTAATACAGAGCTAAAGGCTAAACCAGAAAAC
Organism: Salmo trutta; assembly: GCF_901001165.1. Lineage (NCBI taxonomy): Eukaryota > Metazoa > Chordata > Actinopteri > Salmoniformes > Salmonidae > Salmo > Salmo trutta. The sequence continues at coordinate 36,380,058 of NC_042980.1, forward strand.
AGCTAGCCAAACAGCCAACACGGAGCTAATGACCAACCCAGAAAACAGCTAATACATAGCTAAAGGCAAAAGGCTAGCCAAACAGCTAATAGAGAGTTAATGGCTAACCCATAAAACAGCTAGCCAAACCAGTAATACAGAGGTAATAGCACACCATCTAGCCAAACAGCTAATACAGATCTTACGATCTGTACAACGGATCTGAGCAACAGAGAGCAAACCAACTAATGCAGAGAATACGAGAGAACCTAACCCTAAAACATCAAGCCAAATGCTAACACAGAGCTAACAAAGTAAACTGATTTTAACACTGAAGCAGTATGTCAATGAGACATATTAGCGGTCCACTAGCCCCTGTCAATACAGGGTTAACCGTTAAGGAGCATGCAGCTGGCTATACATTAGCTCATCAGAAGCCTTGTGGACCTCCTAGTCCCACTGCAGGCCCTGTGCTATAGGCTGCAGGGTACAGGATGGGAGGAGACGCAGAGCGAGGGTAAGAAACAAAGGGAACAGTGGGGAAGACTTGTCCTATACTGCAGGATTAGTAAGTTTGGAGAAGGGCTGAGATAGGGAGATGTAGAGGATGAACAGTGAGGGAGAGATGGAGTGTATATGAGAAAGATAGGGAGAGATAGTTGGGCAAAGATAGAGGGATCTGAGAGGGAAAGGGGAAACGTGAGAGGTGGAGATGGATGGTAAGAGTGGGGGGGGGCGATAAAGAGGAAAGGAGGGAAGCAAACCCTCAACCAGCTAAAGGAGCCTTGCTTACTAAGATGGAGTAGAAGGAAATAGGATGGAAATAGAGGAATGATAGAGGAAGATACAGAGGAAAGATGAAGCGGCACAGACAGAGAAGGTGGATGGAAACTAAGAGAAAGAGATAAATACAGAGAAAAGGTAGAGCAGAGAGAGAGAGAGCTTAAGGACACGTGTGTGAGGAAAAGAGAAGCAAAAAGAGAAAAAGAGAGAGAGGGAGGGAGGAGCAACGTTACAGAGAAAGGCAAGTGGAGAGAGAGGAAGAAAGAAAGGCATAGGAGAGAGAGAGATGTATAGAGGGAGGGAGAGAGATGTATAGAGGGAGGGAGGGAGGGAGATGTATAGAGGGAGGGAGAGAGATGTATAGAGGGAGGGAGAGAGAGATGTATAGAGGGAGGGAGAGAGAGATGTATAGAGGGAGGGAGAGAGATGTATAGAGGGAGGGAGAGAGATGTATAGAGGGAGGGAGAGAGATGTATAGAGGGAGGGAGAGAGATGTATAGAGAGAGGGAGGGAGGGAGGGAGATGTATAGAGAGAGGGAGAGAGAGAGATGTATAGAGGGAGGGAGAGAGAGATGTATAGAGGGAGGGAGAGAGAGAGATGTATAGAGGGAGGGAGGGAGGGAGATGTATAGAGGGAGGGAGAGAGAGAGATGTATAGAGAGAGGGAGGGAGAGAGATGCATAGAGAGAGGGAGAGAGAGATGCATAGAGAGAGGGAGAGAGAGATGTATAGAGGGAGGGAGAGAGAGAGAGAGATGTATAGAGGGAGGGAGAGAGAGAGATGTATAGAGGGAGGGAGAGAGAGATGTATAGAGGGAGGGAGAGAGAGATGTATAGAGGGAGGGAGAGAGATGTATAGAGGGAGGGAGAGAGATGTATAGAGAGAGGGAGGGAGAGATGTATAGAGGGAGAGAGAGAGATGTATAGAGGGAGGGAGAGAGAGAGATGTATAGAGGGAGGGAGGGAGAGATGTATAGAGGGAGGGAGAGAGAGATGTATAGAGGGAGGAGAGAGAGATGTATAGAGGGAGGGAGAGAGAGAGATGTATAGAGGGAGGGAGGGAGAGAGATGTATAGAGGGAGGGAGAGAGAGATGTATAGAGGGAGGGAGAGAGAGAGATGTATAGAGGGAGGGAGGGAGAGATGTATAGAGGGAGGGAGAGAGAGATGTATAGAGGGAGGGAGAGAGATGTATAGAGGGAGGGAGAGAGAGAGATGTATAGAGGGAGGGAGGGAGAGATGTATAGAGGGAGAGAGAGAGAGAGATGTATAGAGGGAGGGAGAGAGAGAGATGTATAGAGGGAGGGAGAGAGATGTATAGAGGGAGGGAGAGAGAGAGATGTATAGAGGGAGGGAGAGAGATGTATAGAGGGAGGGAGATGTATGTATAGAGGGAGGGAGAGAGAGATGTATAGAGGGAGGGAGAGAGAGAGATGTATAGAGGGAGGGAGAGAGATGTATAGAGGGAGGGAGATGTATGTATAGAGGGAGGGAGAGAGATGTATAGAGGGAGGGAGAGAGAGAGATGTATAGAGGGAGGGAGGGAGATGTATAGAGGGAGGGAGAGAGCGGGGGGAGTTGAGCGCTGTCCTTGTAAAGTACTGTGTGCTGTCAGGGTTGCAGCCCAGAACGTGTCAGTCTGCCGTCTCCCACTGCCTAATGGGCTCTTAAACGCTGATATAAAGCACCCTCACTCTCTGTGTCCCCCTCCCCTCCCCTCGCTCTCTCTCACTCTCTCTCTCACTCTCTTTCTCTGTCTCTGTCTCTCTCTCACTCTCTTTCTCTCTCTGTCTCTCTCTCTCACTCTCTTTCTCTGTCTCTCTCTCTCTCCGCCTTTCTCTGTCTCTCTCTCTCTCACTCTCTGTCTCTCTATCTCTCTCTCACTCTCTTTCTCTGTCTCTGTCTCTCTCTCTCACTCTCTTTCTCTGTCTCTATCTCTCACTCTCTTTCTCTGTCTCTGTCTCTCTCTCTCACTCTCTTTCTCTGTCTCTATCTCTCACTCTCTTTCTCTGTCTCTCTCTCTCTCACTCTCTTTCTCTGTCTCTCTCTCTCCCCCTTTCTCTGGGTTATCCCTCTATCTGTGTCCCCCTCCCCTCGCTCTCTCTCACTCTCTTTCTCTGTCTCTGTCTCGCTCTCTCACTCTCTTTCTCTGTCTCTGTCGCTCTCTCTCACTCTCTGTCTCTGTCTCTCTCTCTCCCCCTTTCTCTGTGTCATCCCTCTATCTGTGCCCCCCCCACTCTCACTTTCTCTCCCTCTCTCTGTCATCGCTCTCTATCTCTCTCTATCTCTCTCCATCTCTCTCTCTCTCGCTCTCTCTCTGTGTTGCCTCTCAGTCTGTGTTGTCCCTCTAAACTCTCTTTCTCTCCTGTGTCTCTACCTCTCTTTCCGTCTCTCCCTCAGTCTCCTTTACTGTGAATTATTTTTTTCTATGAACAACTATGTTGTTGTTGTTCTGTGTGTGTGTGTGTGTTTGTGGGGGGGCTTTAAATTAAGCTTTTTCTCTCTATCCCTCCCCCCTTCTCCCCTCTCTCACCCTCTCTCTCCAGGCACCTTAATGTGTTATACCCCTAGGATCCAGTGTTCTCTCTGCCCCTCACCATGGTCTGGCCTTTGACCTGGACTGAGACACCTGGAGCCAGCTCAGTCTTACAGGCATACAGGTACAATCCTCCGCTCACGATTTCTCTCTTTCTCCCTCTCTTCCTCCCCTGTTTCTGTCCCTCCCTCTCCTGCTCTCCCTTCCTTCCACACAACATTACTGTGTGTTTGTTCATGGGTCATCCAGTCCTGTGTGATGAATGAATGGTATAACTGCTGTGCCACGCCATTGTCTGACACACACAAATACACACACACACTGCTGAGTGGCTTTATTTACTCAGCCCATTTCGCTGAACAAGAGCGCAGGGGGGAGGGGCTGAGGTGTTTACGGGGGAATGAAAGCTTATATGATTAGACCACGAGAAGGGAGTGAAATTACAGACAGACACACAATGCTGTTGCTCTTAATGGGCACACTCAGAGAGAGAGAGAGAGAGAGATGTATGTATAGAGGGAGGGAGACATGCATGCCTGTGTGTGTATGTGCATGCTCTTTCGTGACTAACAGGCGGTTGGTATTCATCATGGCATGCGACTCCCACACACATCAGGTGTGAGATTGGTGGGGGGTGGAATATCCGCAACAGCGTCAAAAACACTATTCCCTTCCACAGCAAATCCACACTATCATGCTCTCTCCCATTCTCTCCCGCTGTCTCCCACCCTCTCTCCCACTCACCCCCTCTCTCTTCCCTTCCCACTCTCCCACTCCTCTCTCCCTCTGTTTCTCCCCCCCCCCCGCTGTCTCTCTCCATATATCTATTACTCTATCTCACGCTCTGTCGTTCATATCTTTTGCCCTGCATCTTTTTTGTTTTGTCTCTCTGTCTGTCTGTCTGTCTATTTCAATTGAATTCAAAGGACTTTATTGGCATAGGAAACATGTTTACATTGCCAAAGCAAGTGGAATAGATAATTAACAAAATGAAATAAACAATAAAAAATTAACAGTAAACATTACAGTCACAAAAGTTTCAAAAGAATAGAGACATTTCAAATGTTATATTACTGGCAATGTAGAGCATTGTAACAATGTGAAAATAAATAGATAAATATATGTTGTATTTACATTGGTGTTTGTTCACTGGTTGACCTTTTCTTGTGGCAACAGGTCACACATCTTGCTGCTGTGATGGCACACTAGTTTTTCACCTAATAGATATGGGAGTGCAGAAATCAAATTATTTGTGGATCTGTGTAATCTGAGGGACATATGTGTCTCTAATATGGTCATACATTGGGCAGGAGGTTAGGAAGTGCAGCTCAGTTTCCACCTCATTTGTGGGCAGTGTGCACATAGCCTGTCTTCTCTTGAGAGCCAGGTCTGCCTACGGCAGCTTTTCTCAATAGCAAGGCTATGCTCACTGAGTCTGTACATAGTCAAAGATTTCTTTAATTTTGGGTCAGTCACAGTGGTCAGGTATTCTGCCACTGTGTACTCTCTGTTTAGGGCCAAATAGCATTCTAGTTTTCTCTGTTTTTTTTATTCTTTCCAGTGTGTCAAATTGTTATATTTTTGCTTTCGGATGATTTGTTTGGGTCTAATTGTGCTGCTGTCCTGGTGCTCTGTGTGATCTGTTGGTGTTTGGACCAGCTTGCTGATGGGACTCTTCTTCTCAAATCAAATCTAATTTATTTGTCACATACACATGGTTAGCATATGTTAATGCAAGTGTAGCGAAATGCTTGTGCTTCTAGTTCCGACCATGCAGTAATATCTAACAAGTAATCTAACCTAACAATTTCACAACAACTACCTTATACACACAAGTGTAAAAGGAATGAATACGAACATGTACATAAAAATATATAAATGAGTGATGGCCAAACGGCATAGGCAAGATGCAGTAGATGGTATGGAGTACAGTATATACATATGAGATGAGTAATGTAGGGTATGTAAACATTATATAAAGTGGCTAGTGATAAATAAATTACATACATTTTTCCATTATTAAAGTGGCTGGAGTTGAGTCAGTATGTTGGCAGCAGCCACTCAATGTTAGTGATGGCTGTTTAACAGTCTGATGTCCTTGAGATAGAAGCTGTTTTTCAGTCTCTTGGTCAATGCTTTGATGTACCTGTACTGACCTCGCCTTCTAGATGATAGCGGGGTGAACAGGCAGTGGCTCGGGTGGTTATTGTCCTCAATGATCTTTTTGGCCTTCCTGTGACATCGGGTGGTGTAGGTGTCTTGGAGGGCAGGTAGTTTGCACCCGGTGATGCATTGTGCAGACCTCACTACCCTCTGGAGAGCCTTCCGGTTATGGACGGAGCAGTTGCCGTACCAGGCGGTGATACAGCCCGACAGGATGCTCTCGATTGTGCATCTGTAAAAGTTTGTGAGTGTTTTTGGTGACAAGCTGTATTTCTTCAGCCTCCTGAGGTTGAAGAGGCGCTGCTGCGCCTTCTTCACCACGCTGTCTGTGTGGGTGGACCATTTCAGTTTGTCCGTGATGTGTACGCCGAGGAACTTTCCACCTTCTCTACTACTGTCCCGTCGATGTGGATAGGGGGCTGCTCCCTCTGCTGTTTCCTGAAGTCCACGATCATCTCCTTTGTTTTGTTGACATTGAGTGTGAGGTTATTTTCCTGAGACCACACTCCGAGGGCCCTCACCTCCTCCCTATAGGCCGTCTCGTCGTTGTTGGTAATCAAGCCTACCACTGTAGTGTCGTCTGCAAACTTGATGATTGAGTTGGAGGCATGCATGGCCACGCAGTCGTGGGTGAACAGGGAGTACAGGAGAGGGCTGAGAACACACCCTTGTGGGGCCCCAGTGTTGAGGATCAGCGGGGTGGAGATGTTGTTACCTACCCTCACCACCTGGGGGCAGCCCGTCAGGAAGTCCAGGACCCAGTTTCACAGGGCGGGGTCGAGCTTAATGACGAGTTTGGAGGGTACTATGGTGTTAAATGCTGAGCTGTAATCGATGAACAGGATTCTTACATAGGTATTCCTCTTTTCCAGATGGTTTAGGGCAGTGTGCAGTGTGATGGCGATTGCATCGTCTGTGGACCTATTGGGGCAGTAAGCAAATTGGAGTGGGTCTAGAGTGGGTCTAGGGTGTCTGGTAGGGTGGAGGTGATATGGTCCTTGACTAGTCTCTCAAAGCACTTCATGATGACGGAAGTGAGTGCTACAGGGCGGTAGTCATTTAGCTCAGTTACCATAGCTTTCTTGGGAACAGGAACAATGGTGGCCCTCTTGAAGCATGTGGGGACAGCAGACTGGGATAAGGATTGATTGAGTATGTCTGTAAACACACCAGCCAGCTGGTCTGCACATGCTCTGAGGACACGGCCGGTGATGCCGTCTGGGTCTGCAGCCTTGCGAGGGTTAACACGTTTAAATGTTTTACTCACGTTGGCTACAGTGAAGGAGAGCCCGCAGGTTTTGGTAGCGGGCTGTGTCAGTGGCACTGTATTGTCCTCAAAGCGAGCAAAAAAGTTGTTTAGTCTGCCTGGGAGCAAGGCATCGTGATCCGCGACGGGGCTGGTTTTTCTTTTGTAATCAGTGATTGACTGTAGACCCTGCCACATACCTCTCGTGTCTGAGCCGTTCATCTCTTCTGAAGGTGATGATTTCTTATGGAAGGTTTGGGAATCGCTTCCTTTTAGGTGGTTGTAGAATTTAACTGCTCTTTTCTGGATTTTGATCATTAGTGGGTATCGTCCTAATTCTGCATAATTTGTAGTTTTACGTTCTACACTGAGGATGTTTTTGCAGAATTCTGCTTGCAGAGTCTCAATTTGATGTTTGTCACTTTTTGTGACGTCTTTGTTGGTGAGCGGACCCCAGACCTCACAACCATAGATGGCAATGGGTTCTATAACTGATTCAAGTATTTTTAGCCAGATCCTCATTAGGATGTCGAATTTGTGTTTGTGGTCTTGGGCAACTGGACCTTTTTTGAAACACCATTATTTTTGTCTTACTGAGATTTACTGTCAGGGCCCAGGTCTGACAGAATCTGTGCCGAATATCTAGGTGCTGCTGTAGGCTCTCCATGGTTGGGGACAGAAGCAACAGATCGTCAGCAAACAGTAGACATTTGACTTCAGATTCTAGTAGGGTGAGGCCGGGTGCTGCAGACTGTTCTAGTGCCCTCGCCAATTCGTTGATATATACTGAGTGTGCAAAACATTGAGACAATTCATGTCACTTGTTAAATTCACTTCAATCAGTGTAGATGAAGGGGAGGAGACATGTTAAATAAGCATTTTTAAGCCTCGAGACAATTGAGACTTGGATTGTGTATATGTGCCATTGAGGGTGAATTGACAAGACAAAAGATTGAAGTGCCTTTGAACGGGGTATGGTAGTAGGAGCCAGGTGCACTAGTTTGTGTCAAGAACTGCAACGCTGCTGAGTTTTCACGCTCAACAGTTTCCCATGTGTATCAAGAATGGTCCACCACCCAAAGGACATCCAGCCTTTGACTAGACCATTCCAAAACTTCAAACGTGTTGCTTTTTAGCCATTTTCATGTAGACTTGATAGTGTGTTTTGGATCATTGTCTTGCTGCATGACCCAGCTGCGCTTCAGCTTCAGCTCACAGACGGATGGCCTGACATTCTCCTGTAGAATTCTCTGATACAGAGCAGAATTCATGGTTCTTCCTATTAAGGCAAGTCGTCCAGGTCCTGAGGCAGCAAAGCATCCCCAAACCATCACACTACCACCACCATGCATGACCGTTGCTATGAGGTTCTTACTTTGAAATGCAGTGTTTGGTTCTCGCCAGAAATAATGGCACCCATCTAGTCCACAAAATTGACTCGAGTTTGCCAAGAAGCACCTGGATGATCATCAAGACTCTTGGAAGATTTCAATCAACAGATGAATCAAAAGTATAACTTTTGGGATAACATGTTCCCCATTATGCCTGGAACGTCTTGATTAGTGTTATGTTAGCTAGCTACAAAGTTGCTTTTGTATCATGACAAGGTGTAGTACTGAAACTATCGAGGTCACCTAGCCAGCTACACCTAGCCAGCTACACGTTCAAACAAAGTCAACAACGCAGCCACTGCTAGCTAGCCTACTCCACCAGCCAGCAGTACTGTATCATTTTCGTCATTTTAGTCAATAAGATTTTTTGCAACGTAAGCTTAACTTTCTGAACATTCGAGACGTGTAGTCCACTTGTCATTCCAATCTCCTTTGCATTAGCGTAGCCTCTTCTGTAGCTTGTCAACTATGTGTCTGTCTATCCCTGTTCTCTCCCCTCTGCACAGGCCATACAAACGCTTCACACCGCGTGGCCGCTGCCACTCTAACCTGGTGGTCCCAGCGCGCACGACCCACATGGAGTTCCAGGTCTCCGGCAGCCTCTGGAACTGCCGGTCTGCGGCCAACAAGGCTGAGTTCATCTCAGCCTATGCTACCCTCCAGTCCCTAGACTTCCTGGCGCTGACGGAAACATGGATCACCACAGATAACACTGCTACTCCTACTGCTCTCTCCTCGTTTGCCCACGTGTTCTCGCATACCCCTAGAGCATCGAGCCAGCGGGGTGGTGGCACTGGAATCCTCATCTCTCCCAAGTGGACATTCTCTCTTTCTCCCCTGACCCATCTGTCTATCTCCTCATTTGAATTCCATGCTGTCACAGTTACCAGCCCTTTCAAGCTTAACATCCTCATCATTTATCGCCCTCCAGGTTCCCTTGGAGAGTTCATCAATGAGCTTGACGCCTTGATAAGTTCCTTTCCTGAGGATGGCTCACCTCTCACAGTTCTGGGTGACTTTAACCTCCCCACGTCTACCTTCGACTCATTCCTCTCTGCCTCCTTCTTTCCACTCCTCTCCTCTTTTGACCTCACCCTCTCACCTTCCCCCCCTACTCACAAGGCAGGCAATACGCTTGACCTCATCTTTACTAGATGCTGTTCTTCCACTAATCTCATTGCAACTCCCCTCCAAGTCTCCGACCACTACCTTGTATCCTTTTCCCTCTCGCTCTCATCAAAAACTTCTCACTCTGCCCCTACTCGGATGGTATTGCGCCGTCCCAACCTTCGCTCTCTCTCTCCCGCTACTCTCTCCTCTTCCATCCTATCATCTCTTCCCTCTGCTCAAACCTTCTCCAACCTATCTCCTGATTCTGCCTCCTCAACCCTCCTCTCCTCCCTCTCTGCATCCTTTGATTTTCTCTGTCCCCTATCCTCCAGGCCGGCTCGGTCCTCCCCTCCTGCTCCGTGGCTCGACGACTCACTGCGAGCTCACAGAACAGGGCTCCGGGCAGCCGAGCGGAAATGGAGGAAAACTCGCCTCCCTGCGGACCTGGCATCCTTTCACTCCCTCCTCTCTACATTTTCCTCTTCTGTCTCTGCTGCTAAAGCCACTTTCTACCACTCTAAATTCCAAGAATCTGCCTCTAACCCTTAGCTTTTTGCTACCTTCTCCTCCCTCCTGAATCCTCCTCCCCCCCCTCCTCCCTCACTGCGGATGACTTCGTCAACCATTTTGAAAAGAAGGTTGATGACATCCGATCCTCGTTTGCTAAGTCAAGCGACACCGCTGGTCCTGCTCACACTGCCCTACCCTGTGCTTTGACCTCTTTCTCCCCTCTCTCTCCAGATGAAATCTCGCGTCTTGTGACGGCCGGCCGCCCCAACAACCTGCCCACTTGACCCTATCCCCTCCTCTCTTCTCCAGACCATTTCCGGAGACCTTCTCCCCTACCTCACCTCGCTCATCAACTCATCCTTGACCGCTGGCTACGTCCCTTCCGTCTTCAAGAGAGCGAGAGTTGCACCCCTTCTGAAAAAACCTACACTCGATCCCTCCGATGTCAACAACTACAGACCAGTATCCCTTCTTTCTTTTCTCTCCAAAACTCTTGAACGTGCCGTCCTTGGCCAGCTCTCCTGCTATCTCTCTCAGAACGACCTTCTTGATCCTAATCAGTCAGGTTTCAAGACTGGGCATTCAACTGAGACTGCTCTTCTCTGTGTCACGGAGGCTCTCCGCACTGCTAAAGCTAACTCTCTCTCCTCTGCTCTCATCCTTCTAGACCTATCTGCTGCCTTTGATACTGTGAACCATCAGATCCTCCTCTCCACCCTCTCCGAGCTGGGCATCTCCGGCGCGGCCCACGCTTGGATTGCGTCCTACCTGACAGGTCGCTCCTACCAGGTGGCGTGGCGAGAATCTGTCTCCGCACCACGTGCTCTCACCACTGGTGTCCCCCAGGGCTCTGTTCTAGGCCCTCTCCTATTCTCGCTATACACCAAGTCACTTGGCTCTGTCATATCCTCACACGGTCTCTCCTATCATTGCTATGCAGACGACACACAATTAATCTTCTCCTTTCCCCCTTCTGACAACCAGGTGGCGAATCGCATCTCTGCATGTCTGGCAGACATATCAGTGTGGATGACGGATCACCACCTCAAGCTGAACCTCGGCAAAACGGAGCTGCTCTTCCTCCCGGGGAAGGACTGCCCATTCCATGATCTCGCCATCACGGTTGACAACTCCCTTGTGTCCTCCTCCCAGAGTGCTAAGAACCTTGGCGTGATCCTGGACAACACCCTGTCGTTCTCCACTAACATCAAGGCGGTGACCCGATCCTGTAGGTTCATGCTCTACAACATTCGCAGAGTACGACCCTGCCTCACACAGGAAGCGGCGCAGGTCCTAATCCAGGCACTTGTCATCTCCCGTCTGGATTACTGCAACTCGCTGTTGGCTGGGCTCCCTGCCTGTGCCATCAAACCCCTACAACTCATCCAGAACGTCGCAGCCCGTCTGGTGTTCAACCTTCCCAAGTTCTCTCACGTCACCCCGCTCCTCCGCTCTCTCCACTGGCTTCCAGTTGAAGCTCGCATCCGCTACAAGACCATGGTGCTTGCCTACGGAGCTGTGAGGGGAACGGCACCTCCGTACCTTCAGGCTCTGATCAGGCCCTACACCCAAACAAGGGCACTGCGTTCATCCACCTCTGGCCTGCTCGCCTCCCTACCTCTGAGGAAGCACAGTTCCCGCTCAGCCCAGTCAAAACTGTTCGCTGCTCTGGCACCCCAATGGTGGAACAAGCTCCCTCACGATGCCAGGACAGCGGAGTCAATCACCACCTTCCGGAGACACCTGAAACCCCACCTCTTTAAGGAATACCTGGGATAGGATAAAGTAATCCTTCTAAACCCCCCCCCCCCCTTTAAAAGATTTAGATGCACTATTGTAAAGTGGTTGTTCTACTGGATATTATAGGTGAATGCACCAATTTGTAAGTCGCTCTGGATAAGAGCGTCTGCTAAATGACTTAAATGTTAAATGTAAAATGTAAGTCAGTTCGTCAAATTCCAGCCCTGCTAGAGCTGCCCCGGTTAACTGTAAGTGCTAATGTCTAGGAGTAACAAATGCTGAGCCGCAAAGAGGTAGGCCACACAAGTAAAAATCGCCTCCCCTCGGCTCTCCTCTCTAACGTCAGCACTGGAACTGTTTGTCGTGAGCATTATGAAATGGGTTTCCATGGCCGAGCAGCCGCACACAAGCCTAAGATCACCATGCACAATGCCAACTGTCGGCTCGCTGCCATTGGACTCTGGAGCAGTGGAAATGTGTTCTCTGGAATGTTGAATCACACTTCACTATCTGGCAGTCCGACTGACAAATCTGGGTTTGGTGGATGCTAGGAGAACACTACTTGCCTTAATGCATAGTCCCAACTGTAAAGTTTGGTGGTGGAGGAATAATGGTCTGGGGCTGTTTTTCATGGTTCGGGCTAGGCCCCTTAGTTCCAGTGAAGGGAAATCTTAATGCTACAGCATACAATGACATTCTAGACAGATCTGTCCTTCCAACTTTGTGGCAACAGTTTGGGGAAGGCCTTTTCCTGTTTCAGCTTGACAATTCCCCCGTCACCAAAGCGAAGTCCATACAGAATTAGTTTGTCGAGATTGGTATGGAAGAACTTGACTGGCCTGCACAGAGCCCTGACCCCAACCCCATTGAACACCTTTGGGATGAATTGGAATGCCGACTGTGAGCCAGGCCTAATCACCCAACATCAGTGCCCAACCTCACTAATGTTCTTTTGGCTGAATGGAAGTAAATCCCAGAAGCAAAGTTCCAACATCGTATGGAAAGCCTTCCCAGGAGAGTGGAGGCTGTTATAGCAGCAAAGGGAGGACCAACTCCATATTAATGCCCATGATTTTGGAATGAGATATTAGAGGAGCAAGTGTCCACATACTTTTGTTCATGTAGTGTAGATGATTACAAGGTCGCAGGATGGAGCTTGGTTGGGTGTAGTGGTTGGGTGTAGTGGTTGGGTGTAGTGGTTGGGTGTAGTGGTTGGGTGTAGTGGTTGGGTGTAGTGGTTGGGCATGTTGCTCTGCTCACTATTTCTCTATCTGCCTCTCTTGTTCTGCTACCTGTTGTTCATATCTCTTTCCTTTGTGTAACTCTCTCTCTCTCTCTCTCTCTCTCTCTCTCTCTCTCTCTCTCTCTCTCTCTCTCTCTCTCTCTCTCTATCTGCCTCTCTTGTTCTGCTATCTGTTGTTCATATCTCTTTCCTTTGTGTAACTCTCTCTCTCTCTCTCTCTCTCTCTCTCTCTCTCTATCTGCCTCTCTTGTTCTGCTACCTGTTGTTCATATCTCTTTCCTTTTCTCTCTCTCTCTCTCTCTCTCTCTCTCTCTCTCTCTCTCTCTCTCTCCCACTCTCTCACCCTCTCTCACCCTCTCTCACCCTCCCTCTCTCTCTCTCACCCTCTCTCACCCTCCTTCTCTCTCTCTCACCCTCTCTCTATCTGCCTCTCTTGTTCTGCTTTCTGTTGTTCATATCTCTTTCCTTTGTCTCTCTCTCTCTCTCTCCCTCTCTCCCACCCTCTCTCACCCTCTCTCACCCTCCCTCTCTCTCTCTCACCCTCTCTCACCCTCTCTCACCCTCCCTCTCTCTCTCACCCTCCATCTCTCTGGCTCTCTGTCTCTGTCTCTCTCACCCTCCCTTTCTCTAGCTCTCCGTCTCTCTCTCATTCATTCTCGCTCTCTGTAGCACTTTCTCTCTCGTTTCATTCTCTCTCATTCTCTCTCTCTCACACTCTCTGTGATATTGATCAGTTTTCTAATCATGTGGCTCAACTGCCTGTGGCACTACAATCAGTACACAATGCTGCTCTGCCAAATGTGTGCATGTCTGTCTCACACACACACACGCACATACAGACACACACACACATATCTTCATGTGCGTGTGTGTCTGTATGTGTGCGTGACGCTGTTGACTATGTTCATTTGTGTGCTATGTGTTTCTGTGATTGTGGGATCCTAGTTGTCTCTGCAGTCTCGGCTGTGTGACAGGATGTATATCGGGGAGTACGATCCCGGGGCCGTGCGCTACAAACAGGCTGAACTGGGAGACTTCGGTGATGATGACACCAACGAGGTCCTCTTCTAGTCCCTTAACCCTGAAACACAGAGGACCCTGAGAGAGAGAGAGAGAGAGAGAGAGAGAGAGAGAGAGAGAGGTTTAAACATATTTCAAAGACAAAGAAAGGCATGAATACTGAGGGGAGATACTGAGGGGAGATACGGAGGGAGAAAGGGAGAGAAGGAGGGATAGAGAGGGTTTTATGTGAGGCGGTGTAGATGGGGACAGTGAGCCAGCCAGGCAGATGCCGGAGATGAGCTGTCAGGATCCATTATTAATCCACATCCTTTACTATTTAATATCCACCAACCAACCACACACACACACACACACAGACACAGACACAGACACAGACACACACACACACACACTCCCGCCTGGCTATCTGACTTCCACAACATCGTAACTGAAAACAAGCAGCTAAAGCTCTTTAAACAGCCTTCATCCTAATGCTACACACTAGCCTGGGTGCCGAGCTTGCTCTGCTTTAGTCCCAGTCAACAACAGCAGAACTGGCTCAGGAAACAACAGCCTGGCACCCAGGCTAGCATCTCACTAGTCCTAAGAGACTTCCTTTCCTCACCTCCTTTCCTTCATCTGCACTGATCTGAAAAGACAGAATGGGTGAAAGCAAAATGTTTGTCTGTTTTTCTGTTTGTCTGACTATTTACATGTCGCAGGAACTGCACAGTCTTGTAAGAAGGTGAGGGGGTGGTGGAATTGTGAAAACAAGAGAGGGAAAGGGAAAAAGGGATAGGGAGAAAGAGGAAGAAGAGAAATCTTAGGACAATGCATGTCCCAACACAAACAAACTCTCTGTGCTGTTAGAGTATTTTAACCATTTACCTTTCTATCATACTCTCTTTACAAATGTTATTACTAATTATGCAAAAATACATTTAATTTGTACATAGTTTTTCCATGAAATGCTGTGGTCTGCCTACAGGTTTGTGCTTGTTTGATATACTGTATTTACAAGACAGAATGTACTGTATATATATTTTGTTTTGCATGGATGCTTTTGACTGGAATGTGAATACGTCAACTTGACCCCTAGATGGACTTCATGTCCTGCTGTTTAGGCCTCAATAGGGATGGAAGCAGTACAATTGAACACACACACGCTTTCTTAAATGTGCATCCCATAAACCACACACTCTTTCTTTGATGCCTGTCTCACACACAAACACGTTCAGACACACAGTTGCCTGTCTCTTTGATGTAGCGGCTGCCACAGGGACAGCAGGAGCCTCTGACGGCCTGCCATCCACCGTCGCCACTCTGTCATTGGCTGACAGTCATAGAGACCCACAATGTCATTGGCTGACATCTAGAGAGCCGGAATGTGATTGGCAGGCTATTAGACGCGCTGTGTGGTTGACAGGCTGATTAAAATGGGGACGTGATTTGGCTGAATATCGTGACAAGGGTGTCACCCATTCCCAAATCAACCCCTAGCCCATGTGCACTTATAGAGACCCTAAAGAACTGGATATTCTTAGATATTCATAAGGTAGTAGAAAAACAGTAAAAGCTCTACTTTGCCCTTCTGATAGGATATGATACATAAAACATATCAGATCTATACAAGTGTAAATAGGAAGAATTTGGCAAGGGGCCAATTTGGGAATGAGCATATAGAGCTATCAGGTAATCCTCTCCACGTAATTATACAGTCCCCTCGTCAACCACATTCAATTGCTGCACCAATCCCATTGGAAGGCCTACTTCTATTGTTGTAACTGCTGTACACTCCATCTAATAAACCTTTCACAACAACAGTGAGACAGTTTGTGTTTATTCTCCTGTCACATTGTCAACCTCGTCAATCATAGATCATACAGGGAAATAGAGAAATACACTGTGTGTGTGTGCATGTGTGTGTGTGTGTGCGTGCATGTGTGTGTGTGTGTGTCTGTGTGTTTGCCACACCATGTCTCGGGGGTTGTAGATTAATGGATATTAATTATTCCACTAAACCTGCTGGCCGTGTCTCCTTATCTGGTTGAACTGGATTTTGATTAATGAAAAAGCGTCTGTTGTCTACGGAGATCTCCGTCCCCCACCACTCGGTTTGTACGGTTCTAACTTGGTATGAAAAAAGACCCGGAAAGCGCCTGGAAATAACCAAATCTCCCTGCCACACGGGAAGAATTATTCCCCCCCTGTATCGCTGCATGCGCTCTAATTGGATACAATTTAACACTCACAGCCCACGGGCATGTTGGCGTGCGCTGCCTACCAAGCCTCGCCTCTCCCGCCATCAAATCACTTTTAATAGATCTTGTGAGAGACTAAAGAGTAGCCTGCGTAAAGAGTTGAATATGTACAGTCTGTGTTTGTAAGAATGTGTGTGATAGAAATTGAGAGTAGCCTTGTGGGAGAGAGAGATTGTGTGTGTGTGGGTGGGTGTGTGTGAGAGAGAGAGAGAGAGCAGTGGTGTCGTATGGCGACACACGGGATTCGTGGAGATACCGGAGCCGTTGGAACACGGCCATGACCCAGCAGTGACGCGCGAAGCCTCACACCCAGCGATGTGACAGCAGTAGGCTGCCTGGGCTGGCTAGTACAAAGAGGAGGGCCGGCTCAACCCCGGGCCTAAAGACATACTTCACATGAAAGAGCTTTTGGGTCTCGCATGAACCCAACTTCCCCAATAGATGTTAGCTGGGAATGGGGTTTCTCTCTCTGTGTAGGTTAACTTATACATTTCCCTCGTAGCATAAATCATTTTAGGCCTACCCTTTTGCACGGGATGCTCCCCTGCCCATAATTATGTCTCAATGCCAGGAACTGCTCTGCAAACGGCCCTATAATGGGGCCTATTTGCGGTTAAAAATAGGGGGTTTCCTCATCTGGGAGTTCCCAGCCTTCTCTGCACTCCTGGTTCATCTGCCTGTCAGAGTTGGCTGATTGATAATAGAATGACAAACAAAGGGCAGAATAAGGGAAGCGGCCTGTTTTCACCTAGTTGTATCTTGTTCTTGATACCATGTCTTGTTTTGAGGTGTTTTGACTGATGTCACGTCTATGCTATTTTGACAAAAATTCTGTAGCTAGCTAACCCTTACCTGTAAAGATTTATTTTAGAGTCAACAAGTGCTCATTGTACAACTTTATGTTTCCAATGAACATTGGAGACAAAATATCTCTCTCTCTCTCTCTCACCCACACACACACACACACACACACACACACACACACACACACACACACACAATGTTAATGAATGGTGCTGCATTGCACTGCAGCCGTTTTAAGAGCTCCTGACCAGTCCTGCTATTTTGTGTTTTTCTGCACTGATATTAACTTTTTTTGGTACATAATGTTTCCGTATTCATTTGCCCGAAAAGAGCTTCTGGACATCAGAACAGCGATCACTAACCTTGATATGGATGAAGATTTCTACTCCAGAACATACTGCTAAACCTGTACCAGGCCCCAATCCCAGAGACACGGAAAAGAGAAAGGTGGTGTGAGAGAGGCTGACAAGCGGCCTGGCGAAACTGCATCGGCGAGTACATAAACCGCCTCTACCCTACATTCTACTGGCGAACGTAGAATCACTGAAGAACAAACTGGACAAGCTCCGGTCAAGACTATCCTATCAAAAGGACCTAAAGAACTAATATCTTCGTTTTCACGGCGTTGATTGCTGAACAAGGACAAACCAGCTAGATGTACAGTACCAGTCAAAAGTTTGGACACACACACTCGTTCAAGGGTTTTTCTCTATTTTTACTATTTACTATTTTCTACATTCTACTATGAAATAACACATATGGAATCGTGTAGTAACCAAAAAAGTGTTCAACAAATCAAAATATATTTAAAATTTCAGATTCTTCAAAGTAGCCACCTGTGATTGTGGGATCTTGTTTGTGTGTAGTTGCTTTCTGCACTGCATGTAGCGTTACGTTCATTTTCGTATTTTGTTGTTTTTCCTCGGTGTCATTATTAATAAAGGAATATGTACGTCTACCACGCTGCACCTTGGTCTCATTCCAACAACGGACGAAACATCAACATCAACTGTTCAGAGGAGACTGCGTGAATCAGGCCTTCATAGTCAAATTTCTGCTAAGAAACCACTACTAAAGGACACCAATAATAAGAAGAGACTTGCTTGGGCCAAGAAACACAAGCAATGGACATTAGACCAGTGGAAATCTGTCCTTTGGTCTCATGAGTCCAAATTTGAGATTTTTGGTTCCAACCGCCGTGTCTTTTTGAGATGCAGAGTAGGTGAATGGATGATCTCTGTATGTGTGGTTCCCACCATGATGCATGGAGGAGGAGGTGTGATGGTGTGGGGGTGCTTTGCTGGTTACACTGTCTGTGATTTATTTAGAATTCAAGGCACACTTAACCAGTATGGTTACCACAGCATTCTGCAGTGATACGCCAACACATAACCAGGCTGTGTAAGGGCTATTTCACCAAAACGGAGAGTCCGATGACCTGGCCTCCACAATCACCCGACCTCAACCCAATTGAGATGGTTTGGGATGAGTTGGACCGCAGAGTGAAGGAAAAGCAGCCAACAAGTGCTCAGCATATGTGGTATCTCCTTCATGAGTGTGCAGTGCTGTCATCAAGGCAAAGGGAGGCTACTTTGAAGAATCTATTATATATTTTGATTTGTTTAACACTTTTTTGGTTACTACATGATTCCAGATGTGTTATTTCATAGTTTCGATCTCTTCACTATTATTCTACAATGTAAAAAATAAAGAAAAACCCTTGAATGAGTAGGTGTGTCCAAACTTTTGACTGGTAATGAACATCTAGCTGGTTTGTCTATGCATCGGCAGGACAGAACGGCAGCGTCGAGTAAGCTCAAGGGAGGAGGTGTGTTTCTCGTTTGTTAATTTAAACCAGCTGGTGTGCGATCGCTAATGTTACTGAAGTCTCGAGGTTCTGCTCACCTGAGTTAGAATACCTCCTGATAAGCTGTAGACCATACTATTTACCAAGAAAGTTTTCATCTATATTTTCTGTAGCTGACTCTTTTCTCTGTATATGTCAATGATGACGCTCTTGCTGCTGGAGATTCTCTGATCCACCTCTACGCAGACGGCACCATTCTGTATACATCTGGCCCTTCTTTTGACACTGTGTTATTAACAAACCTCCAAATGAGCTTCAATGCCGTACAACACTCCTTCCATGGCCTCAAACTGCTCTTAAATGCAAGTAAAACTAAGTCCATGCTCTTCAACCGATTGTTACCGCACACTCCGACCCTAGCATCACTACTCTGGACTTATAATATGTGGACAACTACAAATACCTAGGTGTCTGGTTAGACTGTAAACTCTCCTTCCAGACTCACATTAAGCATCTCCAATCCAAAATTTTACCTAGAATCAGCTTCCTATTTCGCAACAAAGCATCCTTCACTCATGCTGCCAAACATACCCTCGTAAAACTGACTATCCTACCGATCCTTGACTTCAGCGATATCATTTTTCAAAATAGCCTCCAACACTCTACTCGGCAAATTGGATGTAGTCTATCACAGTGCCATCTGTTTTGTCACCAAAGCCCCATATACTACCCACCACTGCAACCTGTATGCTCTCGTTGGCTGGCCCTCGCAACGGATTCGTTGTCAAACTCACTGGCTCCAGGTCATCTATAAGTCTTTGCTAGGTAAAGCCCCACCTTATCTCAGCTCACTGGTCACCATAGCAGCACCCACCCATAGCACGCACTGCAGCAGGTATTTTTCACTGGTCATCCCCAAAGCCAATTCCTCCTTTGGCCGCCTTTCCTTCCAGTTCTCTGCTGCCAATGACTGGAACGAATTGCAAAAATCACTGAAGCTGGAGACTCATATCTCCTTCACTAGCATTAAGCACCAGCTGCCAGAGCAGCTCACAGATCACTGCACCTGTACATAGCCCATCTGTAAACATCCCATCTATCTACCTACCTCATCCCCATACTGTATTTATTTATTTATCTTGCTCCTTTGCACCCCAGTATCTCTACTTGCACATTCATCTTCTGCACATCTACCATTCCAGTGTTTAATTGCTATATTGTAATTACTTCGCCACCATGGCCTATTTATTGCCTTAACTTACCTCATTTGCACTCACTGCATATAGACTTTTTGTTTTCTTTTGTTCTACTGTATTATTGACTGTATGTTTTGTTTATTCCATGTGTAACTCTGTGTTGTTGCATGTGTCGAATTTCTATGCTTTATCTTGTCCAGGTCACAGTTGCAAATGAGAACTTGTTCTCAACTAGCCTACCTGGTTAAATAAAGGTGAAATAAAAAATATTTAAAAAAAATTAAAGTCCCCGGCCACTAGGAGTGCCGCATCTGGATGAGCATTTTTTTGTTTGCTTATGGCCTTATAGAGTTGGTTGAGTGTGGTCTTGGTGCCAACATCGGTCTATGGTGGTAAATAGGCGGCTACGAATAATATAGATGAGAACTCTCTTGGTAGATAGTGTGATCTACAGCTTATCATAAGGTACTCTACCTCAGGTGAGCAATACCTTGAGACTTCTTTAATATTAGACATTGCGCACCAGCTGTTATTGACAAATAGACACACCCTCCCACCCCTCGTCTTAACAGACGTAGCTTCTCTTTTCTGCCGGTGCATGGAAAATCCCGCCAGCTCAATATTATCGGTGTCATTAGAGGTGAGTAATCAATGTTCTGATTTTCAGAAGTTATTTTCAGTCATAAGAGACGGTAGCAGCAACATGATGTACAAAATAAGTTAAAAAATAAGTTACAAATAATGCGAGAAAAAAAACGAACTAAGTAGCACAGTTGGTTAGAAGCAAGTAAAACGTCAGCCATCCCCTCCAGCGCCATTACTACTCCTAGTGGGTGGTTGTGAAGTAATCTCCTGACATCATGCTCACCTGGACATCTATTGGATCTTGAGCGACCTGGCTGGGGGTGCAGATGCAACAGGAGGAGGAACCCAAGGTGTCCAAAACACCTAGAAATTTGACAAATGTTGGAATCTGAATTAAATTTGGTCAAACCGTGCGATCTTGTTGGTTTGTGTGCCTATGTTTGTGTTACAGGCTCACACCGCTAACAAATTCCTATATCGTGCATATAATTATGGCTGTATTAAAACTTCTTAGGGATCGCCCCCTTTTGTTCAATTTTCACCTAAAATGACATACCCAAATCTAACTGCCTGTAGCTCAGGCCCTGAAGTAAGGATATGCATTTTCTTGGTACCATTTTAAAGGAAACACTTTGAAGTTTGTGGAAATGTGAATTGAATGTAGGAGAATATAACACAATAGATCTGGTAGAAGAAAATACAATGAAAAAAAACAACCTGTTTTTTCTACCACCGTCTTTGAAATTCAAGAGAAAGGTTCCAGTTTTGGCATCACTCTGGTTGTAATTCCGATGGTGTCCATAAGATGGCAGCAGTGTATGTGCAAAGTTTCAGACAGATAACTTGAAGTATGAGCGAACTACATGACATTTTGTGTGAAGTCACCCAAGTACATTTGGGCAAATCCTGAAAGAGACATTTGCATTCATATTACATTGTTCTGCAAGAATATCGTCAAATTGGTATACTTGGAATTTGATTTAGCTTTTCCAGTAATAGTAGCCATATTATAAGTTCAACATTTCCAAAAGAACCAGTTTTCATAACTGAATATTCTTACAATTTTTGTCCAAAAGGAAAAGACATGCTGTCGTACAAGGTTAGAAGCTACATTTTATGACAGATACAGGGTTTCCGATACTCTAGTAAAGCCCAGCTCATTGGCTATCTAGCTAGCTTTGTTTGACCCTGATTGGTGCTTATTTGACAAAGTTAGAGTTGTTCAAGTGTTCGGCGTGCCATGAAGGTGTCACTCTCTGATCAAATATGGTGTCCTATAGGATATACTACACCCCTAATGATAGAGGGGAAGTCTGGTTACGTTCTAGGATCTCTGAGGAATACATACAAACATGATTTGACTGGTTGAAACAACATTTAGGGTTAGATTTTCACAGATTCTTTTCTTTGCAAATTGAACGAGATTAAATACAAAATCGATCATGCACGCTATATGGACCTTTTTAGGATATGAAAAATAATTTTATCTAACAAAACGACACTTCATGATATCTCTGGGACTCTTTGGATGATAAATCAGAGCAAGATTTCAGGATGTAAGTACACATTTCACCTTCAGAGGTGAATTTATCAAACCTATCGCGGTGGGAAAAAAGTGTTTTGTTGTTAGGAGCTCTCCTCAAACAATAGCATGGAATTTTTTCGCAGTAATAGCTACTGTAAACTGGACAGTGCAGTTATATTAACAATAATTTAAGCTTTCAGCCGATATAAGACACTTATATGTACCAACATTTGTTGTTTCTCTAAAATCTGTGATCGTGACACAAGGCGCTGCATGATTTACGCCTGTCCCGTTGACGGTATGCCGATCCCTATTAACGCGCCCCATCTTGTCTCGTGCTATACGGCTCTACAGAGGGCCATTTCATTTCCAAATGTGGGAAAACGAGCTCCCACAATGTGTATGTGTTTCCCTTGTCTGGCGACCCCCTCTCGAGCCACGAACATTTATCAGCTGCGAAGGATCCTGAATGGAAAGGTGAGCGAGGGAAGGAGAGAAGAGGGAGAGAGTTCACAAACAGAAACATACCTCACAGAGCCCCGGGACAGCAACACAATTAGACCAAATCAGGAGAAAACAAAAAGCTAATTACTTGGAAAGAATTTACAAAACAAACAGAGCAAACTAGAATGGCATTTGGCCCTAAACAGAGAGTACACAGTGGCAGAATACCTGACCACTGTGACTGACCCAAAATTAAAGAAATATTTGACTATATACAGACTCAGTGAGCATAGCCTTGCTATTGAGAAAGGCTGCCGAAGGCAGACCTGGCTCTCAAGAGAAGATAGGCTATGTGCACGTTGCCCACAAAATGAGGTGGAAACTGAGCTGCACTTCCTAACCTCCTGCCAAATAAATGACCATATTAGAGACACATATTTCCCTCAGATTACACAGACCCACAAAGAATTTGAAAAAAAAAAATCTAATTTGGATTAACTCCCATTTCTAAATGGTGAAATACCACAGTGTGCAATCACAGCAGCAAGATTTGTGACCTGTTGCCACAAGAAAAGGGCAACCAGTGAAGAACAAACTCCATTGTAAATAAAACCCATATTTATGTTTATTTATTTTCTGTTTTGTACTTTAACTATTTGCACATCATCACAACACTGTATATAGACATATGCCATTTGAAATGTCTTTATTCTTTTTAATTTCACATTTGTTCATTATCTATTTCACTTGCTTTGGTAAGGTAAACATATGTTTGCCATGCCATTAAAGCCCCTTAAATTGAAATTGAGAAGGAGGAGAGGGAGAGGGAATGAGTGAGCTAGAGGGGATGGGCGGGGATTAGAGCTCGGTGTTTCTGTTTGGGGCATCTCTCTTGCACTATCACGCCTTCTCTCCCAGCCTACTACGGCTAATCGAAGTAGCACGGGGAGGGAGGAGAGGCGGGAGTTAAGCGCCGGCGGCCTCTCAGAGCTCTGTAGTGCCGAGGTGTTTATGAGCGTGTGTGTGTGTTTATTTGAGAGAAAGAGCTTGTGTGTGCGAAGCCTGACAGCTCAGCCAGAGGGGGAGATAAGAGAAATAGGAGGGGGAGAGGAGGGAGGAAGAGGCGGGGAACTGGGAGGGTGAGTGGCGAGGTTATGTGCGGAACTTGAAAGAGCTCACGGGGAGTGAGAGGGAGGGGTGGGAAAGGGAGGGAGAGAAGGAAGCGGGAGAACGATTAAAGCTACTGGTCTGCTATGCTCTAACAGAATGCTTCATAGCGGAAGGCTTTTAGAAATTCAGGCTATTGTTTTTTGTCTTTTTATATAGTTAACTCTGCTAATTATATTTTATTACACACATTTTTCATTTCACCCCAATGAAAATATTAGCATTTATTGCCTAATTATACTTCACAACAGTGATCCAAAAGCAGGATGTGTGATTGATGAATTGATGTAATATTAATCATTGTTTAGAAATCTATTAAAAGTAACAAGCTTTCACAGTCTCACTGAAGAATTACACGTTCATCCAAGTTCTCCAAAGTTCAAATGTGGAAGTTGCTCCCAACTTCAAATGTCAAAGTTTTTTCATTTCTCCAGCTGCTCTGTATCATTCAATTTCTCTAAACCTAAAATGTTTAAGGGTAAAAAAAACTGTGTCCATACAGGTATTTTGGGGGGGGGGTTTAACCCAATCCCAAACCTTTACCATAACCATTTGGATGAGTGCCTAAACTTAACCCTTATTAACTTCGAAATTAGATTTTTGGAGCGAATTCGAAATGTGATGTTTGGAGAACATGGATGAAGGTCTAGTTCTGCAGTGAGATGGTGAACGCTTGTGGCTTTCAAAACGGTAAGGTGATGTTTGGGATATGGTTAAAACTCAAGTTTAAAAAACAGTGACCATGACTGGGATCGATCACGCAACCTTCTGAGCCAAAGTTATTGAATTACTACCCTTCCACGTCCACAATATACCGGCAAACCCCAAGTCTACTTTATGGTAATAGCGCTCACTGTTGCCTCTAGTGGTCAGTTTTAAAGGCATTTCCCGACGTCCTCAGGACATGACAGAGGTCCAATTTCGACATCAATTTATAAAGAGCTGGCTGGTTGAAAGTCTATACAATAGGCTATAGAATTCCCGTCTCTTCATGTTTTTCTCCCTGCCTCCTCTCTCATTCACTCCCTATACCCCTCTTCTCTTTCTCCCTTTCTCTCTCTGTATCGCTGAGCAGCCTTGGCACAGTGCCAGGCTTGCCCTGCCGCTCTGGTCTGTAATTATCCCCAGTGAGGCCGCGCTAACGCAGCGTGGCGCGCCTGTGGGGAACCCGTTAGCCCGGAAAGGCGGGGAGAGGGAAGGAGTGGGCATGCGCGCGCACGTGCGCATGTGTGTGTGTGTAGAGTATGATAAGGAATCAATAACGATCTGAAGGCGGATTCCCGCTGATTAGTGAGTGCGCAGTGTGAGTTTGAGAGGTGTCATTGTGTTAGAAAGTGTGTGTGTGCGTGTGGATTGCGGTAAGCGTTCCATAACTATCTGCAGGTGGATTGTGCTGATTAGTACCGGCTGCTGCTGGCTGAGCTGCGTGCAAAGAGCTTCCTGCAATCTGAGCATGCCATGTGTGTGCGTAAATGAGACACTCTGGATGTGTGAACAGGCATGTGTGTGTGTTAGTGAAACACTGTGGGCCTGTGTGCGTGACACAGTGCTTATTTGCATGTTGGCTGCCCTAACAGAATGTGCTCCAGTGAACGGTGTGTGTGTGCCAGCAGCGTGTTTGCACATGTGTGTTTACTGTGTGTGATTGCCAGCAATGTGTGTGTGTGTGTGGCTCTAACTGTCCACGTGTGGCTCTGGTTGTGTGTGTGTGTGTGTGTGTGTGTGTGTGTGTGTGTGTGTGTGTGTGTGTGTGTGTGTGTGTGTGTGTCTGTGTGTGTGCCAACGTTGCTCCAGTGTTTGATTGCAAGAGCAGATGGCTGGATCACTGTGACCTCCCAGAGTGCTGCTCTTACTCTGGGGTGTGTGTGTGCACCCGCTGTTTTGGTTTACTGACACACACCCCAAACACGCACACATACGGTATGCACACACAGACACTCTCACACAGAGCTCTGACTGTGTTTCACATAAAAATGTATAGGGGCAGTCTCCCAAGTGGTGCGGTGGTCTAAGACACTGCATCGCAGTGCTAGCTGTGCCACCAGAGATTCTGGGTTGGAGTCCAGGCTCTGTCGCAGCCGGCCGCGACCGGGAGACACATGGGGCGGCGCACAATTGGCCCAGCGTTGTCCGGGTTAGGGGAGGGTTTGGCCGGCAGGGATGTCCTTGTCCCATGCTGCACCAGCGACTCTCCTGTCGGGGGCGGGCGCAGGGCATGCCGACACGGTCACCAGGTGTACGGTGTTTCCTCTGACACATTGGTGTGGCTAGCTTCTGGGTTAAGTGGGCATTGTGTCAAGAAGCAGTGCAGCTTAGTTGGGTTGTGTTTCGGGGGATGCTCGACCTTCACCTCTCCCGAGTCCGTACGGGAGCTGCAGCGATGAGACAAGACTGTACCTACCAATTGGATACCACGAAAAAGGGGTAAAACATTTTTTTATAAATGTACAGGGGCAACCACACTACCTCCACCTACCTCAAGACTCACACACAATTAAACTTACATGACATGAGCACAAATGTTTGCGCTTGCTCAGTTACACATGCACACATATTCGTAGAGCTCTGACTGTGTTTTAACACAAAAGTTAATTCAAAGGCTTTCAGCCTTGAAAGGGTTCCTCGTTCTTCTCAGAGCTCAGTAGAAGTGTGTACGTTAGAGAGAGATAGAGAGAGAGAACGGTGTGAGAGAGAGAGAAAGACAGAGAAAGGGTAGAGAGAGAGAGAGGGTGTTAGTGCTCTGAATGGAGCTCTGATGTAGGACTGGCCTGTGTTCTCTGAAATAAATTAGACAAAGTACTCTTTTCGACCTGAATTTAGTATGAACTGTTCCGTGACACATTTATTTAATAGAAACAAAACCTGTTTTTGATCTTTGTGTGCATGTTATTTCAACCAAGTCACTTATAGCGGCTTATGTATACCACATAGAAATACTTATCAAACCTTGTGGAATACACAAATCACTTTTCGCGTGCCCACAGTGCGTACTTTACTCCTTATCCACTACAATGGGACAACAAAATCATGTCAACTCTACGTTGGTGATGTCAGTGCCCAAACTCGGCTTTCCCCGATGAGTTCTGACATTTAACGGAGACTAATGAGCTCCGAAATTGAATGGAGACTGGGTTACTATCAAGGTAAGGTTAGCCTAGCACAATGAGCAAATTATTCATTTACAGTTTATAACCATATGATCATTATTAGAATTTTAGGACACAGTTGCAGCATACTGAGTTTATCGTTTCTCTAAATATTTTGTTCATTCAGCTTGGTTACAACAAGAAAGCAGCACTAAATTAATTAGATAGCTAGGTGGCTAGAACAGAACAGAGCAGAACTTAAACACCGGTACAGGATCAGTTCTACAAATCAGGAAAGCCCTGATCGTGGTTGATTGTATTGGTATGCAGATCTACGGTCTGCTATTAGAGCTTGCAACATTGCTAGCATGTGCTTGCTAGGTAAATGGCTAACTTGTCCTGATACCAGCTATAAAGGTATATTCTGTAATTCGGGAATCAATCTGGGAGTCATTTCAATTCTTGTAGCCTTATTTACCCTTTAATTCTTAATATAACTGGTAAATGCTGTCAGATGCCAGCACAACTGTCTAATTCTTTATGAGGAATGTATTACTCTATTGGTTAAACACAACAAAAATGTAACAATGTAGAGCTTCAACAGACAGTACCAGTCAAAAGTTTGGACACACCTACTCATTCCAGGATTTTTCTTTATTTTTATTCTACATTGTAGAATAATAGTGAAGACATCAAAACTATGAAATAAAACAAAAGTTTGGACACACACTCGTTCAAGGGTTTTTCTTTATTTTTACTATTTTCTACATTCTACTATGAAATAACACATATGGAATCATGTAGTAAAAACGTGTTCAAAAAATCCAAAAATATTTTATATTTGAGATTCTTCAAAGTACCCACCCTTTGCCTTGATGACAGCTTTGCACAAGCTTGGCATTCTCTCAACCAGCTTCATGAGGTAGTCACCTGGAATGCATTTCAATTAACAGGGGTGCCTTGTTAAAAGTTAATTTGTGGAATTAATTTGCTTCTTAATGTGTTTGAGCCAATCAGTTGTGTTGTGACAAGGTAAGGGTGGTATACAGAAGATAGCCCTATTTGGTAAAGACCAAGTCCATATTATGGCAA
Source organism: Salmo trutta (assembly GCF_901001165.1). Taxonomy (NCBI): domain Eukaryota; kingdom Metazoa; phylum Chordata; class Actinopteri; order Salmoniformes; family Salmonidae; genus Salmo; species Salmo trutta. Next base: position 36,407,726 of record NC_042980.1, read on the forward strand.
GAACAGCTCAAATAAGCAAAAAGAAACAACAGTCCATAATTACTTTAAGACATGAAGGTCAGTCAATCAGGAACATTTCAAGAACTTTGAAAGTTTCTTCAAGTGCAGTCGCAAAAACCGTCAAGCACTGTGGCTCTCATGAAGACCGCCACAGGAAAGGAAGATTCAGAGTTACATCTGCTGCAGAGAATAAGTTCATTAGAGTTACCAGCCTCAGAAATTGCAGCCCAAATAAATGCTTCACAGAGTTCAAGTAACAGACTCATCTCAACATCAGCTGTTCAGAGACTGCGTGAATCAGGCCTTCATGGTCGATTTGCTGCAAGGAAACCACTGCTAAAGGACACCAATAAGAATAAGAGACTTGCTTGGGACAAGAAACACAAGCAATGGACATTAGGCAGGTGGAAATCTATCCTTTGGTGTGATGAGTCCAAATTTGACGTTTGGGGTTATACCACTGTGTCTTTGTGAGAGAGTAGGTGAGTAGGTGAATGGATGATCTCCACATGTGTGGTTCCCACCGTGAAGCATGGAGGAGGTGTGATGGTGTGGGGGGTGCTTTGCTCATGACACTGTCTGTTATTTATTTAGAATTCAATGTACAATGTACAATTCAATGTAAACCAGTATGGCTACCACAGCATTCTGCAGCGATACGCTATCCCTTCTGGTTTGCGCTTAATGGGACTATCATTTGCTTTTCAACAGGACAATAACCCAACACACCTCCAGGCTGTGTAAGGGCTATTTGACCAAGAAGGAGAGTGATGGAGTGCTGAATCAGATGAGCTGGCCTCCACAACCTCAACCCAATTGAGATGGTTCGAGATGAGTTGGACCACAGAGTGAAGGAAAAGCAGCCAACAAGTGTTCAGCATATGCGGGAACTCCTTCAAGACTGTGTGAAAAGCATTCCAGGTGAAGCTGGTTGAGAGAATGCCAAGAGTGTGCAAAGCTGTCATCAAGGCAAAGGGTGGCTACTTTAAAGAACACTTTTCTGGTTGCTATATGATTCCATATGTGTTATTTCATAGTTTTGATGTCGTCACTATTATTCTACAATGTAGAAAACAGTAAAAAATAAAGAAAAATCCTTGAGGAGTGTCCAAAATTTTGACTGGTACTGTGTGTTTTGAACTATCATGTGGTTGTCATAGACCAGGGGTATTAAAATCTTATCTGATGAGGTTTGGAGTCTGCTGGTTTTCTGTTCTACCTGAAAATGTATTGCACCTACCTGGTTTCTCAGGTCTAATCAGTCCTTGATTAGAAGGGAATAATGCATCATGTACAGATTTGAATTTGAGGTTCATAGATTGTCAGTTCCTGGGCACTGTCTATGAATTTGAAAAGGGGTCACTACATTTTCCAAGACCCATTCCTCAGCTGTCTATTATTACAAGTGGTGGGACAAACTATAGTTTTGGCAAGTCGGTTAGGACATGACATAAGTAATTTTTCCAACAACTGTTTACAGACAGATTATTTCACTTATAATTCACTGTATCGCAATTCCAGTGGGTCAGAAGTTTACATACACTAAGTTGACTGTGCCTTAAAACAGCTTGGAAAATTCCAGAAAATTATGTCAAGGCTTTATAAGCTTCTGGTAGGCTGATTGACATCATTTGAGTCAATTGGAGGTGTACCTGTGGATGTACTTCAAGGCCTACCTTCAAACTCGGTGCGTCTTTTCTTGACATCATGGGGAAACCTATAGAAATCAGACAAGACCTCAGGAACAAAATTGTAGACCTCCACAAGTCTGATTCATCCTTGGGAGCAATTTCCAAACGCCTGAAGGCGTTCATCTGTACAAACAATAGTACACAAGTTTAAACACCATGGGACCACATAGCCGTCATACCGCTCAGGAAGGAGACGTGTTCTGTTTCCTAGAGATTAACGTACTTTGGTGCGAAAAGTGCAAATAAATCCCAGAACAACAGCAAATTACTTTGTGAAAATGCTGGAGGAAACAGGTACAAAAAGTATCTATAGTCACAGTAAAACGAGTCCTATATCGACATAACCTTCAAAGGCCACTCAGCAAGGAACAGGCCACTGCTCCAAAACCGCCACAAAAAAGCCAGACTACGGTTTGCAACTGCACATGGGGACAAAGATCGTACTTTTTGGAGAAATGTCCTCTGGTCTGATGAAACAAAAATAGAACTGTTTGGCCATAATGACCATCGTTATGTTTGGAGGAAAAAGGGGGATGCTTGCAAGCCGAAGAACACCATCCCAACCGTGAAGCACGGGGTGGCAGCATCATGTTGTGGTGGTGCTTTGCTGCAGGAGGGACTGGTGCACTTCACAAAATAGATGGCATCATGAGGCATGAAAATTATGTGGATATATTGAAGCAACATCTCAAGACATCAGTCAGGAAGTTAAGGCGTTGTCGCAAATGAGTCTCCCAAATGGACAATGACCCCAAGCATACTTCCAAAGTTGTGGCAAAATGGCTTAAGGACAACAAAGTCAAGGTATTGGAGTGGTCATCACAAAGCCCTGACCTCAATCCCATAGAACATTTGTGGGCAGAACTGAACAAGCGTGTGCGAGCAAGGAGGCCTACAAACCTGATTCAGTTACACCAGCTCTGTCAGGAGGAATGGGCCAAAATTCACCCAACTTATTGTGGGAAGCTTGTGGAAGGCTACCTCAAATAGAGTTAAACAATTTAAAGGCAATGCTACCATATACTAATTGACTGTTTGTAAACTTCTGACCCACTGGGAATGTGATGAAAGAAATAAAAGCTTAAATAAATAGTTCTCTCTACTATTAATCTGAGATTTAACACTCATAAAATAAAGTGATGATCCTAACTGACATAAGACAGGGAATTTTTACCAGGCTTAAATGTCAGGATTTGTGAAAAACGGAGTTTAAATGTAGTTGGCTAAGGTGTACGTAAACTTCCGTCTTCAACTGTATATATATACAGTGAGGGAAAAAAGTATTTGATCCCTTGCTGAATTTGTACGTTTTCCCACTGACAAAGAAGTGATCAGTCTATAATTTTAATGGTAGATTTATTTGAACAGTGAGAGACAGATTAACAACCAAAAAATGTCAAAAATGTAAAAAAATGTTATAAAATGATTTGCATTTTAATGAGAGAAATAAGTATTTGACCCCCTCTCAATCAGAAGGATTTCTGGCTCCCAGGTGTCTTTTATACAGGTAACGAGCTGAGATTAGGAGCACACTCTTAAAGGGAGTGCTCCTAATCTCAGTTTGTTACCTGTATAAAAGACACCTGTCCACAGAAGCAATCAATCAATCAGATTCCAAACTCTCCACCATGGCCAAGACCAAAGAGCTCTCCAAGGATGTCAGGGACAAGATTGTAGACCTACACAAGGCTGGAATGGACTACAAAACCATCGCCAAGCAGCTTGGTGAGAGGGTGACAACAGTTGGTGCGATTATTCGCTCGCAAATGGAAGAAACACAAAAGAACTGTCAATCTCCCTCGGCCTGGGGCTCCCTGCAAGATCTCACCTCGTGGAGTTGCAATGATCATGAGAACGGTGAGGAATCAACCCAGAACTACACGGGAGGATCTTGTCAATGATCTCAAGGCAGCTGGGACCATAGTCACCAAGAAAACAATTGGTAACACACTACGCCGTGAAGGACTGAAATCCTGCAGCGCCCACAAGGTCCCCCTGCACAAGAAAGCACATATACCCTGCCCGTCTCAAGTTTGCCAATGAACATCTGAATGACTCAGAGGACAACTGGGTGAAAGTGCTGTGGTCAGATGAGACCAAAATGGAGCTCTTTGGCATCAACTCAACTCGCCGTGTTTGGAGAAGGACGAATGCTGCCTATGACCCCCCAAGATTACCATCCCCACCGTCAAACATGGAGGTGGAAACATTATGCTTTGGGGATGTTTTTCTGCTAAGGGGACAGGACAACTTCACCGCATCAAAGGGACGATGGACGGGGCCATGTACCGTCAAATCTTGGGTGAGAACCTCCTTCCCTCATCCAGGGCATTGAAAATGGGTCGTGGATGGGTATTCCAGCATGACAATGACCCGAAACACACGGCCAAGGCAACAAAGGAGTGTCTCAAGAAGAAGCACATTAAGGTCCTGGAGTGGCCTAGCCAGTCTCCAGACCTTAATCCCATAGAAAATCTGTGGAGGGAGCTGAAGGTTTGAGTTGCCAAACGTCAGCCTTGAAACCTTAATGACTTGGAGAAGAGCTGCAAAGAGGAGTGGGGCAAAAACCCTCCTGAGATGTGTGCAAACCTGGTGGCCAACTACAAGAAACATCTGACCTCTGTGATTGCCAACAAGGGTTTTGCCACCAAGTACTAAGTCATGTTTTTCAGAGGGGTCAAATACTTATTTCCCTCATTAAAATGCAAATCAATTTATAACATTTTTGACTTGTTTTTCTGGATTTTTTGGTTGTTATTCTGTCTCTCACTGTTCAAATAAACCTACCATTAAAATTATAGACTGATCATTTCTTTGTCAGTGGGCAAACGTACAAAATCAGCAGGGGATCAAATACTTTTTTCCCTCACTGTATATATACACACACACATACACGTCTTAGCCTCTTATGGCTAGGGGGCAGTATTTTCACGGCTGGATAAAAAACGTACCCGATTTAATCTGATTATTAGTCCTGCCCAGAAACTAGAATATGCATATAATTATTAGCTTTGGAGAGAAAACACTCCACAGTTTCTGAAACTGTTTGAATGGTGTCTGTGAGTATAACAGAACTCCTATGGTAGGCAAAAACCTGAGATGCTTCTGTTCAGGAAGTACCCTGTCAGACCTTTTATTTTCTTTGTTTGACATCTCTTCCAAAAACTAAGGATCTCTGCTGTTACGTGACACTTCCCACGTCTCCAATGGAGTCTCAGAGCCCGGGAAAAACAGGAATGACGTAATTCAAAGCCCTGGCTGAAACAAAGGAGAGCAAAAGCTAAGTGGTCACTCAGTGGACTAAGCCTTACGCTCGCGACCCGCCCTGCCCCCGGCTTTCGGTTTTTCCCTCAGTATACAGACAGGCAGATTCCCGGTCGGAATATTATCGCTTTTCTACGAGATAAATTGCATAGAAATTGGTTTTAAACAGCGGTTGACATGCTTCGGAGTACGGTAATGGAATATTTAGAATTTTTTTGTCACATTCTGCATCATGCTCGTGGCCGAGATTTAGCGTTGGGATAGTGTCTAGAACGCACGAACAAAACGTCTTGATGGAACATAACGATGGATTATTTGGGACCAAACCTACATTTGTTATTGAAGTAGAAGTCCTGGGACTGCATTCTGACGAAGAACAAGCAAGGTAAGAACATTTTTCTTATAGGAAATGTGATTTTGGTGAAGGCTAAACTGGTTGGGTGTCTAAATAGCTAGCCCGTGATGGCTGGGCTATGTACTTAGATTATTGCAAAATGTGCTTCATCCGAAAAGCTATTTTAAAATCGGACATATCGAGTGCATAGAGGAGTTCTGTATCTATAATTCTTAAAATAATTGTTATGCTTTTTGTGAACGTTTATCGTGAGTAATTTAGTAAAATCACAGGAAGTGTTCGGTGGGAATGCTAGTTCTGAACGTCACATGCTAATGTAAAAAGCTGGTTTTTGATATAAATATGAACTTGATTGAACAGACATGCATGTATTGTATAACATAATGTCCTAGGTGTGTCATCTGATGAAGATCATAAAAGGTTAGTGCTGCATTTAGCTATGGTTTGGGTTTATGTGACATGATATGCTAGCTTGAAAAATGGGTGTCTGATTATTTCTGGCTGGGTACTCTGCTGACATAATCTAATGTTTTGCTTTCGCTGTAAAGCCTTTTTGAAATCGGACAGTGTGGTTAGATAAAGGAGAGTCTTGTCTTTAAATAGCTGTAAAATAGTCATATGTTTGAAAAATTGAAGTTTTTGGATTTTAGAGGAGTTTGTATTTCGCGCCCCGCCCATCATTGGATATTGGAGCAGACGTTCCGCTAGCGGAACGTGTAGATGTAAGAGGTTTAAAGAACAAATATACACAAATAATACATTATCTGATTAAATTTCTTTAGAAAGGGGCACAAGACAGGGATGTCCTCTCTCCCCCCTCCTGTTTGCACTGGCAATTGAACCGCTTGCAGAAAGAATTTGACATGACCCAAACATAAGAGGTATCAGTATTGCTAAACATTAATATAAATAAAACGTATTTGCAGATGGACTCCTTATTTACCTGACCAAAATTGAAAACTCATTTCCCCCCTTGCTAAAAATATTTTCAGAATACTCAAAAACGCCTGGATATGAAATTAACATGGGAAAAAACAAAATGATGGAAATAGGAAAAATAAAAAGAATAACTCATGGTCTACAGCAATCATTTAGGTGGACCACAAAAAATATAAAATACTTAGGATGCTTAATAAGTGACAACAAACATATAAATACCACTTTATCCCATTATTTAACAACATGAAAGCAGATCTAATTAAATGGAAAAAAATCTTCGCATTAACCTTACAGGTAGAATAAACATCCTCAGAATGGCATGGCTCCCAAAGTTTTGAGATTTATTCTTGGTAATACCAATTACTCCACCATAAAAAAGTGTGCCAATTTAGATAATAAGACATTCTTTAAAAAAGTATACTGAGTCATTACAGACTTTATATGGGAAAATAAAACTCAGAATAAAAAGAAACGTTCTAGATCTTCCTAAATCTGAGGGTGGTTTTAACCTCCCAGACTTGGAATTGTATCAACTCGCTACCCAAGACTTTTACTTGTGACATCTAGTTAAATGTACTAAAGAGGAATGATGGGTACATATTGAAGATGCACATGGTAATCCCCAGAATCTTTTCACGTGTCTATTTTCAAAGGATAAAGCTAAGAACATTAACAACTTCATAGTTATGAACACTATAACAATATGGAAGAACATTTTACTTATTCTACAAGAACCAATATCACTCCATAAAAGTACAACCCTATATAACAATCCTTGGATAGCTTTTCAGAATTCACTGATAAATTGGTCCACATGGACAACTAAAGGCATAGAGACAGTAAATGACTTGGTAACAGGAAATACATTTATTTCAATGACATAATTAAAATCCAATTTTTGGACTGAACAATGTAGATATTTTCTCACTTAAAAGTTTCATATCTCAAAATATCGATTTGAAATCTATTGGACATCAGAGCAACCTTGACGGAATCCTATTTGAGTCAGGAAAGGATATTCATATAATAGTTAAGATATACAAAACCTTGCAAAGAGCCTATCCAACTGACAATCTCTGAGAAAAAATATATAAACTATTGGAACCAAGACTTAAAAATAACTGATATTGGCACAAGACAGACGTTGGAATTTAACTAACGAATTTAGAGTTAATGAAAATGTACGCTTAATCCTGTATAAACTAATGTAAACTCAGCAAAAAAAGAAAGATCCTTTTCAGGACCCTGTCTTTCAAAGATAATTCGTAAAAATCCAAATAACTTCACAGATCTTCATTGTAAAGAGTTTAAACACTGTTTCCCATGCTTCTTCAGTGAACCATAAACAATGAATGAACATGCACCTGTGGAACGGTCGTTAAGACACTAGCAGCTTACAGACGGTAGGCAATTAAGGTCACAGTTATGAAAACTTAGGACACTAAAGAGGCCTTTCTACTGACTCTGAAAAACACCAAAAGAAAGACGCCCAGGGTCCCTGCTCATCTGCGTGAACGTGCCTTAGACGTGCTGCAAGGAGGCATGAGGAGTGCAGATGTGGCCAGAGCAAGAAATTGCAATGTCTGTACTGTGAGACGCCTAAGACAGCGCTACAGGGAGACAGGACGGACAGCTGATCGTCCTCGCAGTGACAGACCACGTGTAACAACACCTGCACAGGATCGGTACATCTGAACATCAAACCTGCGGGACAGGTACAGGATGGCAACAACAACTGCCTGAGTTACACCAGGAATGCACAATCCCTCCATCAGTGCTCAGACTGTCTGCAATAGGCTGAGAGAGGCTGGACTGAGGGCTTGTAGGCTTGTTGTAAGGCAGGTCCTCACCAGACATCGCCGGCAACAACGTCGCCTATGGGCACAAACCCACCGTCGCTTGACCAGACAGGACTGGCAAAAAGTGCTCTTCACTGACGAGTTGCGGTTTTGTCTCACCAGGGGTGATGGTCGGATTCGCGTTGATCGTCGAAGGAATGAGCGTTACACTGAGGCCTGTACTCTGGAGCGGGATCGATTTGGAGGTGGAGGGTCCGTCATGGTCTGGGGGGGGGGTGTGTCACAGCATCATTGGACTGAGCTTGTTGTCATTGACCTGGCCAAGGCTTTCGACTTTGTCAATCACCGTATTCTTATCAGCAGACTCAATAGCCTTGGTTTTTCTAACGACTGCCTCTCCTGGTTCACCAACTACTTTGCAGACAGAGTTCAGTGTGTCAAATCGGAGGGCATGTTGTCTGGACCTCTGGCAGTCTCTATGGGAGTACCACAGGGTTCAATTCTCGGGCTGACTCTTTTCTCTGTATATATCAATGATGTCGCTCTTGCTGCGGGCAATTCCCTGATCCACCTTTACGCAGACGACACCATTCTGTATACTTCTGGCCCTTCCTTGGACACTGTGCTAACTAACCTCCAAACGAGATTCAATGCCATACAACACTCCTTCCGTGGCCTCCAACTGCTCTTAAACACTAGTAAAACCAAATGCATGCTTTTCAACCGTTCGCTGCCCGCACCCGCCCGCCCGACTAGCATCACCACCCTGGACGGTTCCGACCTAAAATATGTGGACCACTACAAATACCTAGGTGTCTGGCTAGACTGTGAACTCTCCTTCCAGACTCATATTAAACATCTCCAATCGAAAATCAAATCTAGAATCGGCTTTCTATTTCACAACAAAGCCTCCTTCACTCACGCCGCCAAACTTACCCTAGTAAAACTGACTATCCTACCGATCCTCGACTTCGGCAATGTCATCTACAAAATAGCTTCCAATACTCTACTCAGCAAACTGGATGCAGTCTATCACAGTGCAATCCGTTTTGTTACCAAATTACCTTATACCTCCCACCACTGCGACCTGTATGCTCTAGTCGGCTGGCCCTCGCTACATATTTGTCGCCAGACCCACTGGCTCCAGGTCATCTATAAATCTATGCTTGGTAAAGCTCCACCTTATCTCAGTTCACTTGTCACGATAACAACACCCACCCATAGCACACGTTCCAGCAGGTATATCTCACTGATCATCCCCAAAGCCAACACCTCATTTGGCCGCCTTTCATTCCAGTTCTCTGCTGCCAGTGACTGGAACGAATTGCAAACATCGCTGAAGTTGGAGACTTTTATTTCCCTCACCAACTTTAAACATCAGCTATCTGAGCAGCTAACCGATCGCTGCAGCTGTACATAGTCCATCTGTACATTGCCCACCCTATCTACCTACCTCATCCCCTTACTGTTTTTATTTTATTTACATTTCTGCTCTTTTTGCACACCAGTATCTCTACTTGCACATCATCATATGCTCATTTATTACTCCAGTGTTAATCTGCTAGATTGTAATTATTTGCTCCTATGGCCTATTTATTGCCTTACCTCCTCATGCCCTTAGCACACACTGTATATAGACTTTCTTTTTTCTACTGTATCATTGACTTGTTTATTGTGTTATTGGCTTGTTTGTTTACTCCATGTGTAACTCTGTTGTTGTCTGTGTCACACTGCTTTGTTTTATCTTGGCTAGGTCGCAGTTGTAAATGAGAACTTGTTCTCAACTTGCCTACCTGGTTAAATAAAGGTGAAATAAAAAAATAAAAGGCAATCTCAACGCTGTGCTTTAAAGGGAAGACATCCTCCTCCCTCATGTGGTACCCTTCCTGCAGGCTCATCCTGACATGATCCTCCAGCATGACAATGCCACCAGCCATGCTGCTCGTTCTGTGTGTGATTTCCTGCAAGACAGGATTGTCAGTGTTCTGCCATGGCCATCGAAGAGCCCGGATCTCAATCCCATTGAGTATGTCTGGGACCTGTTGGATCGGAGGGTGAGGGCTAGGGCCATTCCACCCAGAAATGTCTGGGAACTTGCAGGTGCCTTGGTGGAAGAGTGGGGCAACATCTCACAGCAAGAACTGGAAAATCTGGTGCAGTCCATAAGGAGGAGATGCACTGCAGTACTTAACCTGTTGAGGACAGACGTTCTGCTAGCGGAACCCCGTTCCGCCTGCGGAACCCCTAGCCAACAGCCAATGGCATCGCACGGCGCGAAATACAAAACCAACTAAAATACCAAAATTCAATTTTCTCAAACTATCAACTATTTTGCACCATTTTAAAGATAAGACTCTCGTTAATCTAACCACATTGTCCGATTTCAAAAAGGCTTTACAGCGAAAGCAAAACATTAGATTATGTTTGGAGAGTACATAGACCCAAATAATCACACAGCCATTTTCCAAGCAAGCATATATGTCACATGAACCCAAACCACAGCTAAATGCAGCACTAACCTTTGATGATCTTCATCAGATGACACTCCTAGGACATTATGTTATACAATACATGCATGTTTTGTTCAATCAAGTTCATATTTATATAAAAAAAACAGCTTTTTACATTAGCATTTGATGTTCAGAAATAGCATACCCACCGAAAACTTCCGGTGAATTTACTAAATTACTCATGATAAACGTTGACAAAATACATAAATTATTTTAAGAATTATAGATACAGAACTCCTTTATGCAATCGCTATGTCCGATTTTAAAATAGCTTTTCGGCGAATGCACATTTTGCAATATTCTGAGTACATAGCTCGGCCATCACGGCTAGCTATTTTGACATCCGCCAACTTCGGGGTCACCTAAACTCAGAATTACGATTAGAAAAATTGGATTACCTTTGCTGTTCTTCGTCAGAATGCACTCCCAGGACTTCTACTTCAACAACAAATGTTGTTTTGGTTCGAAATAATCCATAGTTATATCCAAATACCTCCGTTTTGTTCGTGCGTTCAGGTCACTATCTGAAGGGTAACGCGCGAGTGCATTTCGTGACAAAAAAATTCAAAATATTCTATTACCGTACTTCGAAGCATGTCATACGCTGTTTAAAATAAATTTGTATGCTATTTTTCTCGTAAAATAGCGATAATACCGGGCAACGTTGTATTCATTCAAAGAGAGAAAGAAAAACATGGCGAGTTCTCGTGACCGCCCATCTCCAGTCTCACTGTCCCCAGGCTGACCACTTACAAACTCTGCTCCTATACTTTGCCCAGAGACAGCAGACACCCCGTTCCACTTTCTGGCGGCTTTAGAGAGCCAATGGAAACCTTAGAAAGTGTCACGTTACAGCACAGATGCTGTAATTTCAATAGAGATGTAACAGAAGGACAACAAATTGTCAGACAGGGCACTTCCTGCATGGAATCTTCTCAGGTTTTGGCCTGCCATATGAGTTCTGTTAAACTCACAGACACCATTCAAACAGTTTTAGAAACTTTAGAGTGTTTTCTATCCAAATCTACTAATTATATGCATATTCTAGTTTCTGGGCAGGAGTAGTAACCAGATTAAATCGGGTACGTTTTTTATCCGGCCTGAAAATACTGCCCCCTATCCCAAAGAAGTTAATGTCGCTGGTGGCTATACCAGATACTGACTGTTACTCTTGATTTTGACCCCCCCTTTGTTCAGGGACAAATTATTCCATGTCTGTTAGTCACATGTCTGTGGAACTTGTTCAGTTTATGTCTCAGGTGTTTTAACTTATATTCATACAAATATTTACACATCTTAAGTTTGCTGAAAATAAACACAGTTGACAGTGAGAGGATGTTTCTTTTTTTGCTGAGTTTATATAATTTATTACACAAGACAAAATTAACAAATTCTACAGCACAACGGCAGAGTCATGTCTTAAGTGTAAAACTAACAATGACTCAATAATCCATGCCTTCTAAGAATGCTATAATGTCCAAAAGATAGGACCTGAGTTAGAAAGTTGGTTGTCAGAAATATTACAATATAAGTGTAATGTACTTTTAATCCATCTGTTTGCATATTTCAAGACATGGCATAAGAGTGCAGATACCCAATGTGTCGGAAGATACTTTTCTTGTCAATCATCTTTAAAAACTGGAAATCAACCAATCCTCCATCATTAACACAATGGAAAGGTCAAATGCTTTATTGTCTAAATGTTCCAAATGCGTGGGCGACGGAGAGAAACAAAATGGTGCATTTTGAGGCCATGTGGCGGAGAGTGATGCAGGCGCTGGAGATGGGGGTGTGAGCAGGTGGGTCTGGGCAGGGTGATGTCATTGATGTTTTTATGCTGTCATTTGTATGTGTATATTTTGTATTGTTAAAAAAAATATATATGTATACTGTATCTTACCCTCCAAAGAGAAGGAGGAGTTTTGGTCAGATTTGCCAAAGGGAGGGCGTGAGTGAGCCTTTCATGCATTTCTCTGTGTAGAGCAAAAGTGATCTCGAGTTTGTTGCCTCTAGTTGCATAGGTGAAGTGCTGGTAGAAATGACGTAAATGGGTTTCAGTTTCCCTGCATTAAAATCACCGGCCACAAAAAGTGCCGCCTCTGGATGTGCATTTTCTTGTTTGCTTATTGTCCTATACAGCTCGTTGAGTGCGGTCTAAGTGCCAGCATCGGTTTGTGGTGGTAAATAGACAGCTACAAAAAATATAGATAAACTCTCTTGGTAAATAGAATACCTCATGATAAGCTGTAGACCATACTAACTCATGCGAGCAAAAACTCGAGACTTTCTTAACATTAGAGATCACGCACCAGCTGTTGTTAACAAAGAGACACACCTCTCAACCTCTCATCTTAACCGAGCCTGCCGTCCGATCTGGACCACGCATGGAAAAGCCAGCAAGGTATTTATTATCCATGTCCTTGTTCAGCCATATTACAGTTCTTCATGTCCCGTTGATAGTCTTGAACAGAGCTCGTCCAGTTTGTTCTTTAGTGATTGTACGTTCGGCAACCTAGATGCTCGTCAACGTAATCTAATCATGATGCCGCCTAGCTTGCTTCTCTTTTGCTGCAGCTTCTTCCTTCGAGTCCTGGGATCAGGGCCTGGTCTGGGGTAAGCATAACGTCCAGAGCTGCTGACTCATTGAAGCAGAAATCTTCATCCAAATGGAGGTTAGTGAAGCTGGTGCCCAGAAGTTGTTTCGGTGATAGGAAATGATGGCGGAAACATTATGTTGAAAAACAGTTAATAATAAGATCAGCATAATAAAACACACTAAACAGCAGGATTGGCCTGGAGCCTGTAACACAGAAGCTATCCACTGCAGTGCCCAGCCTGTTCAGGATTCCCCACTCACTCTCATAGTAATTAGTAATTGTGTGTGTGTGTGTGTGTGTGTGTGTGTGTGTGTGTGTGTGTGTGTGTGTGTGTGTGTGTGTGTGTGTGTGTGTGTGTGTGTGTGTGTGTGTGTGTGTGTGTGTTATAAAAATAAAAAAAAATCAGGGCCGACGGCTCTGATTACAGAGCAGAGTAATGCAGCACTCTCAGCCCCTCTCTCTCATCTCATCTCTTTTTCTTCCTTTTTCTATTTCTCTCAATGTCTTATCTGATTCCTTCTCTCCTGCCCCAGCCTCTGCCTCTCTCTCTGACTTCAGTCAGCTAGTTTAAAGAACATTCACGGACTCACCTGACAGTTACTTGATAGTTTGCCTTCAAGGACTAATTTGTATGGTTTTTCAATGTGTGGGTGGTGTGTTTGAGAGAGAGAGAGAGAGAGAGAGAGAGAGAGAGAGAGAGAGGGAGAGTGTCTGGTGCTGATTTTTCAACTCCTACTCTCAACAGCTGCATAAAATACACCCAGACTTTCCCCTGCCAACTCTCCTCCCCTCCTTCTCCCCCCACCCCTCTCTCGCTCTCTCTCACACATACACAGACCATACCAGACCTCCGGCTAGGCTGGATATCCCTAGCTTCCTCTCCTATATTTGCCACTGAGACCTAACAGATGAGTCTCAACCAACACAATGTCTCACTCCCTCCTTCCTTCCTCTTTCTGGGTTTGTCTCTCTTCCTCTCCTCCTTTTCCTCTTTCTGGGTCACTCTCTCTTCCTCATCACATTTCTCCAACTCACTGCATGGCATGCCTTTGCTAAATGCAATATTGAACCCAAACATGTACAGTCCATTGTCCATGGCCATCCCCTTTCAATATATCTGGATGGGGTTGCATATTTGAGAGTGAATTGTAAGATAATGTTTTAATATCGTAGGTAGTAAAGGCCAATCTTCAAATCTTCCTTACATTGGCCTCGAACTCAGGAAGTAGACATCTGCCCATCTAGTTCACTGTGTATGACAGCACAGCCTTTACTGTCTTCACAGGCACGGTCTCAGATATTTTACACACACACACACACACACACACACACACACACACACACACACACACACACACACACACACACACACACACACACACACACACACACACACACACACACACACACACACACACACACACACACACACACGGCCCTGCTTAAGAGGGCCAGTAATCGAAAGGTTGCTGGTTCGAATCTCTGAGCAGACTAGGTTAAAAATCTGTCTATGTGCCCTTGAGCAAGGTACTTAACCCTAATTGCTCCTGTATGAAGCTCTGGATAAGAGCGTCAAATTACTAAAACGTAAACGTAAAAATGACTTCAGGTGCCAGAATTTAACAGCTCATTATTGAACTTGGAAGATCTGGTTCTCTCTCTTCTTGCGTTGTTTTCCCACTTCCCTCTCTCTCTATCATAATCCTATATTTTACCTCTTCACTTTCCTTATCCCACTCTCTTTCTCTGCCTGAGCCTTCCATTACGCTATGCTGTCATCCCTCAGTAAATGTCTACCTTTCACTTCATTTTGCTCTTTTACCTTACTCTGTCACCCTCCCTCTTGTCTCTCGCTCATATTTTGTTTTACACGCTTGCCCCAAAGCGCGGTGTGTGTATGTGTGTGTGTGTGCGCTGGAGGTTTATGGTAATTGCGGTCTCCCGACAGGCCTTCTGGGTAGAGTCTGAGATTGGGAGAGTCTCTCGCAGTACAACACTCCACTCATTCCGCTCCGCGCTCCCGAGAGTACCGTTCGGTGTCCTCAGCAACTCCGCAAACGGGGCTACCAAGAGCTTTAAGATGAAAAACGACGGAAAGTTAAACAATTCCGACCTTTCTCACAATATCGCTGGATATAAATAGTATTTTTGGAATAGATTGGGAATGACGAGAGTGGAAGTAAGAGCGTTGAAACGGCGTGTTCAAATAGAACCCAACATGGCGCTGCCTACGACCGAGCTGAATGAATTTCTGGGGTCCGCGGACCTCGCCACCTGTATGCTTGCGCTCTGCTAAACGGTACGTTACCACGCCTCTGGCTCGTTCTGTAAAGAATGATTGACAATCTTTCTCGGGATTTGTCACACGAAGTCGATTTTTGACGAAATGTTCTCTTTAAAAAAGTGTTTTGAAAATAACACCGAGTGTAACATTTGGTATAATTGACTGATAACTAAATACACAGTAAGAAACACTTCTGAATGTTTCTATCCAAGGACTTGAACATTCGCTGGCCCGGGAAGGGATGGATATCTATGCTTTTATAACGGAATCCTAAACTCAACGCACGGATCTTTGCTCAGAGCCGTGAACAACTTGGGGGGAAAAAACTGGAAAAAGACGTCAAGTTGACAGCAGACGATTGGAATTAGCAGCTAACTGCCAGGTAAGACAATTATGTGGGCAATAAAGACGTTTGGTGTTTTATTCTGTCTGCCACTGTTGAATTGTAAACCTTGGTCTCCCCGCTTATGAGGATAGCCTATAGTGTGAATGGTAACCACAACGACTGCGACATAGATGGATTTTTCCAGACTGACTGTCAATCTCAGAAGTGTAAGCATAAAAATACGAAGAAAATTGTCTACAGCTCTAGTACAGGTTCGGAGTGATTTGATCTCCGTGTGTGAGAGAAGGGGGAGAGAGTGGAATGGCAACTTCTAAGAATAGCGCATAGGGTGGTCTTTGTGTGTTTCGGCGGGGCAGTGGCATGTGGTTGATAAATAACATTGGTTGTTTAGTCATTCGGCCCTGGGCTAGGCGACAGGGGCAGTGCTGTCAACCAGGAGAGACGGATGCGTCGGAAGGTCAGGACGAGGCTTCGCTGTCAGCAGTCGGGTCAGCGAACGGTTCCAAGAATGGTTGGATGGAAATTGACTGATAATACTTGTTCTTTGTTAATTAGGCTAGGCTACTAAATTAAGCTTATTTTCTTCAAAAGATCGAAGCGTGTATCGAGTGTTTGAATCGAGTGTTTTTAATCTCTGTGTGTGTGTGTGTGTGTGTGTGTGTGTGTGTGTGTGTGTGTGTGTGTGTGTGTGTGCGCGCGCGCTAAACAAGGTTACGGAATACAGCCTCGCCCTGCCAAGAGGAGCGGATTGTTCCGTTTACATACGGTTCAACACTGTGTTTTTTTTGTGCTTGTAGTGGGAGTGTGAGGTACAGAGGGGAGCTAGTTGACCCGGAGTGGTAGAGTGCGAGATGTGCGGAACAGATAGAAACTGTATCGAATGCTGCATATAGACCTGCATACCACACACGGGGTCTCTCATTGGAGAAACGCACTGAAAACACTTCAGTCCTCCAGGGTGTCAACCTGATCTGGGAACTCCCTGGCTGTTTAGGGCCTAAATCACCACCTTGCACCAGCAAATTCCTTTAACCTACTTTTTGGTAGATATTTGTATTGGCTATTGTTAGTCCTGTTGTCCATGTTCTTACTGCGCACGCAGCCAAAGCCCCATGGCAGGTTTTCTCAGCGCATGCAGTGTGTCTTCTGGCCAGTGATAGAACACTAATTGGGGATCGATGTTCCCTACCTCATTGTTTCCAGCTCATTGGCGAGGTTAGTTACGGATCTAGAATGTTAGAGTCGACCAAATCCTCTCTGGTAATCCAAAAAAATACACCACTATAGTACACAAACACCCACATCCTGTTTAGCATATACTTCCTAAGTAGGCTATACCTCGCTTGCCTGAGCATATAGCCTAGGGCCCTAGGCCTATAGCTACTATGCAAGGAGGAACAGGCCATGGGGAGAATCTCAATTGCATACTCCTGGCGTCCTCTCTCACTTTCTTCACAAAACCCATTGGAGGAGAAGGTCAGAGGGGAGGGACCTCTGGCTTTCTCTAAAATCGGTTTTGAGAAGGAGGCGAGGAGAGATGACGCAAGGAGTGTGCAATTGAGATTCTCCCCATGGCCTACTCTTTCTCCAACTACCTTGAGCTGGGTAAGGAAACTGAGATATCTAACATAGTGTTTCCCCATCACTGTGGCAGATAAGTGATCACTTCATATAGACCAATAGGCAGTGGGCCAACGTCAGTGAGAGCTTGCATTGCTATTGTCCCATGACATGACTCAGCAATGATCATAAGTAGGCCTACCCTGAAAGGGGGAAATTAAGATCTGGTTTTGGACAGAGAAGGCTTTGGTCTGTGCGAACTGAATCATAGTAGAAGCAAGTGGGAACCTTACATTTGAGACAGTTAAAGAAATGGAAAGTCTTGTGTGTCTTGAAGAGTGAAAACAGTAGTTTGGTTTCCATGTTAGTTGACGTTTGAGACTCCCCTGTTAGTGCTGAATATCGTGCAGTACTGGTAAGGAAGCATTAAGAGGGATTGTTGTTTATTTGTTGTACCCCAACAAGATAATTCATATGAACCAGGTATTAATTCCAAAAGTCTTACCTTGGGATGACAAGCGGTGTTTGCCTTCCTCCAGACCTTGAGTGGTCTTGCTCACAGCATGAGCGCGCACACACAGCATGTGTGGGAGGTTTTCTGTTTAGCCAAATCTTATCGATTTGTTGGATAATGCCACCGTATGGGACTATTCCAGACGGTTCTTTGCGTAATGAGGCACACTTAGCATCTTTATAACTATTGTGATTGCTTGTGAGTGACCCTTATTTTAAAAACGGGTTTTATTTACAAAATATGGGCACATTAAGTGGTTGTTGTATCCTCCTTTGTGGGATTATTGAAAGACAGTCTGGATAAGAGTCTCTGGACGACCCATAGAAAACGACCCGTTCTTCACCCAGCTGTGTTAGTGAATAACATTGTCGTTTAATCCGCAGCAGACCCAGAGTTCCTTTCGACCACGGAGTAGATTCCGCCCCAGGCTACTAAACTTCATAAAGCCTCAACCCGCTACTTTACATTTTGATCAGGCTGCATGTCATTTTTTCGAGCATGCCATTGGACTGTTTTGTGCATCATTTTCCACTGTGCTCGGGTGAAGAGATCACCCGTGCTGATCCATTCCCCAGGTGTCCGTTCGCACGCAGAGAGAGAGAGTCTGTTTAGGGGAGTATTTGAAGTTATTTTGTGTGAACGCTATTTTGTAGCCGCCACAAGTTTATGAATAACTTCAACAGACATGGGAGAATCACCAAGGTTTATAGAGCTTGCATTCTTGGCAAACCTTTTCAACATCACGGGTTGCGAGCCTGGTTGAATAGCTCGCCGTCACGCGTAACAAAAGGTCGTCATGCTAGAAGGGCTGATCTCTCCGCTCCATACACTATACCAGGGATTCCCAAACTCGGTCCTGG